>NC_057810.1:630677625-630910125 GCF_018294505.1 Triticum aestivum | reverse complement strand
GGTTGGAACCGTGGTGGAGGAGGGACATGGGATATGAATACTAGACCAAACATAGGAAGTGATGCACCGAGGGAGTTCTTGCAGTTGTGGTCAAGGGTAGCTATGTGGGAGCCAACACCAAATACTAAGGATACCATTAGTTGGTCTTGGGAAGCAAATGGTGACTTTTTTGTTGGAATATGGCTCCAAGTTTATGGGTCGAGAGGTAATTCCGGTGACAGAGCTGCCGTGGAAATGTAGGGCACCCACACGTAAGGTATCGCTTCTTCAATTGGCTTGCGCTATGCAATAGGTGTTGGACCTCGGATTGTCTAGCCAGACAAAAACTATCGCACCAAGATTTGTGCCCACTTTGTGATCAAGACAAGGAGACAATAAACCGCATTCTGCTTACTTGAGTCATTGCTATGAAAATTTGGGCGGCTATCTGTGAGACATTGGGGAAACATGACTGGGCACCAAATCAGCAGGACTCCCTCGAATGGCTATGTAGAAAAATGGTTTCGGCAACAAGACAAAGAAGGACATGCACACAGTCTTCAGCCTGTATTTTCGGAATTGTGGAAGCACTGGAATGCCATTATTTCGATGGGGCGGTTCCTATGATCAGGCACATCATGGATATAGTGATGTTTGAAGGCCGGGTTTGGGCTTTGGTAGAACTACTCAGGGGGACCTCGATCATTTCTATGGTAGATTAGTGGATTGGGTGAGACGGGATGAGTAGCATTTTGATCATGTAGGTGCAGTGTTAGGGTTTATGATTGTATGATTGTAACACCCATGGTGGAGGCTTCTTTGCCTTTCTTCTTTAATATATGATAAGCACACTCGTGCATATTCGAGGAAAAAAATTCACTATAACCGAATTAGTTGAATGCAAGCAAACAATACTAAAGCATGCTTCTAAGTTATTCCATGTCATAAAATGCAAGTGTCGATCAGGAAATGGTAAGCATCCACAGAAAATAAATAAGAAACTAAGTATTTAGTCAGCCAATATATATTTATTTTGAATGGTGTTAGCCAATATATATCATGCAATCTAAAACCCAATATCAAGGCAGCACACACCCGACCTTTATTGGAGAGTTTTCACAGAAAATGAGTTAAAGGGCGTAGAATCAAAGTTAAGATGACATGCAGTTCATTTTTCCATAAAAAAATGAAATAGACAAATCCTATCATGAGCATGCATTTAAGATTCCAATTTTCACACGTAACTATTTATTCTAGTTGAATAAAAAGGTATGTGACACATTTCAAGACATGTTAGCCTTTCCGACATTCAAGTTCCTGAAATGTCAATGGAAAATTAGGAGTACTGAATGATTAAATCTTAAGAATAGCAACCACAGATACCAATTTCATGGATCCTAACATGTAGATGAGAACATTGTCAGTTCAGTAAGAGTAACAACTTTGACATTCAAAACTAACACCTGTGATTTCTTTATGCGCATTTTGATACAGAACGGGAGGGATGCATGTGCCTATAACTAGTTCATATTCAAGAAAATCACGATATAGTATTAACCTTTCCAAGAAAGGGAGCATCACTGAGTTTTCAAGGGGAGCTTGACCCCGAGGTTCTAACCATTGTAAACTCGAATGACCAGCCACAAATCAAGTACCAAAAGCCATAGGTCAATTCTAGAGTAACGCCGTGCAAAAAAAAAATCAGAGTAATGCCTCAATATATTACATAGAGAAAGGAAAGGCTTCTACCAACAAATAACCAATACAAGTAGATCCCCTTTCTCGACTCTTCACGCCATCTATGGAATGTTCTCCTTTGGAATGAGCTTTGCTCCACTGCCTACGCAGATGCAAATCAGAGCTAGCAGAAGCAACCTTGAGATTATACCAAATGGGATCATGTGGGTATATACCATTGAACCACACGTTGTTTTTGGCTTTCCAGAGTGACCAAATCACAACAGAAACCCTTACTGAAACTAGCATTTATGCCTTACTGAGAAATTTCTAAAGCTTCTAATCTTCACGCCACATCGCATCATCACTTTCTATTTTTCACAACCATTTTGTTACTTAAATTTAGCAATGATGCACAAACATATTGACACACAAACACAAGAATGGATGGAATCATTCCACCAAACTATGCTTGTAATGCCGTCAATTTATTACTAAGAACATATTTATAAATAGGGCTTGCACATAGGTGGGGAAAGAGGGGCAGCCGCCTTAAGCCCGAAAGGTGGAGGGGCTTGGATACAAATTATAGAAGTAACCTCTATACACATGTAAAATACATCCCAGAAAGTATTTAATACATAAAAGGGATCATCAATTTGTCGGAGTGCAATTTCACACCAAATACTAATAGTTTATACCACGCCGGGGACAAACTAATCCGATTCGCCAAGTTGAGTGTGGTACTTTGGTTGCATTGCTAGTCTCTCTTTATTATAACTGTATTAGTACATTATGAAATTTATGATTACTAGACTTATATGTTTAAATCAATACACAATTTTTCATTTAAGAAAGGGGTATGCACCAAATGAAACCAAGTGAATCTAAACAAGCATGTCAGATAATCGAAATATATGCAAAAGTATAATCGTCAACATTTTATGTTTTCCATTGATTATAATAATGATGCTAGTTTACATACAAGTACCAAACCCAACATCCAAGTTACATTTACCATGCCCTACAAGTTTCCATGAATATGCGTTCCTGATATACAGTAGAAATTACTATTAAGATATTTGTTAGTGTCTATGATTCAAAATGTCTACCATGATATTCAATAATATTAGAAGACATAGGAACAGATGCGTAGGCATGTAAATATAAGTGCATACACCATATATTTTATGCAATAATACAAAATTAATGCAAAGGATTTTTTGAACGAACAGAGAATTTTTGTTACATCAAGCAATTCAAATTTTGCAGAAGAAAAGTTTCCACTGATATACATTAGAATTGTATAACAAATAATAGTATAACTATTCTTTAGAAACATTATTGTGTGGCTAACTATGATAGATAGCTTGTAATAAATATACTAATTAAAATTTTAATTTGACACAATTAAATTAAAACAATTATAAAATTTTAGTATGAATAAAAAATTATATCACCCTGGTCTAATTGAGGGAAGACAGAAATTTGTTTAGCATCTGGATATTATACCACATATATTATAGTTTAGTAATACTGACATACATAAAAGTATACATTAAAGGAATTGATTAAAGTGAAACAAAATCAAGATGCTGCAAGGTTCAACTAATTTTACTTCGCATAAAACTAGTTACTGATTATTATGTAAAAGTAGTAGAAACAATTATCTATATGCTACAGATTCTTACATTCTACTAAACACATGTGAGAGTACTAATTACGAGTTTGACTGTAAACGAAAAGGATGTAGCAATATTGATGAACCATTATTTAGCTGGCATCAAGACTAATTTATAGTAATAGGAAGACATAAACTAGGTGTTGTTGATTAATGTCTTATTCAATGCAAAAACATTAACGAGAACTAACCTCTTTTTCTTTTTGCTTAAAAGAAACACAAATCATTAACCCAAAAAATACCATGAGTACAAGCATGATCAATCAATAAAAGAGATATGATTTCACTTGTTTCGTATAATATCCAAAGCCACTTGAGGTTCAGGCGTATATGGACTCGACACTTCTGGAGCTGTAACGGAATTTAAATTTTTCATAATAATACTACAAGAGAGAGAGGGAGAGAGAGAGATAAAGAATACATACTCGATATTATTAGGTCTGAGTGCCCCACATGATCGGTAATGTATAAGAATAGTATCGACCATGACACCATATTTCATCGCAACACATACACATTCACCTTTATCCACAAAAAAAGATAAAAGCTTACATTTCAACCTCCAACTAACCACTCAATTTGGTTTACAACCCTCATCTTCGAAACCTGTCTAAATGCATCCTTAACATTCCATAAGGTTCAAAAAACAACCCTGGTCTTGGTTTGGACTAAATTCATGGAGTACTACAATTTTTTCTACAATGAATCGACACAGAACTAAATTTAGGGACATGGAGATATAATATAAGATCAGGGGGACTCTCCGTTTCTCTTGGCACCCAAACTGGTGCTAACGGTTTATGAAGTCTATGAAAATAAGCTGGTGCCTTTGAGACAACATGTATGAACTCCGGCAGACCTCACCTCAGGAGCTCGAGGACCAGCCTGGTGAGTGTCACACGTGGTTCCATGAGAGAGGAGCAGGTAGTGCAATAACTGAGGAGGTTCATTTCTATGAGTTTCCAGCTGTCTCTAGTGTGTAAAGATGACCAAGTGTACAAGGTGGATTTCCCAAGGAAGGAGGATCTGGTGCGCCTCTTGATGTTTGGTATGTGCAAAATTTTGGACAACACGTGCTTTCTCGAGTTTGATGAGTGGAAGAAAATGAGCCAGAGGGGATACGGTTACATCAGATTTTGGTCAGGTTTCATGGGGCTCCGTCTGAACCCCGTAACATTTTTGGAGACCTGGACCATTGGGTCGTTGATCGTAATACTAAGAAGGATATGCCCCTTAGACGTAGTCATGACATTGCGAGGTTGCTTATCAGGGTGACGAAGATCGATTATGTGCCGTAGTATGTACCCTGGACTTATTGTGGTGTTACATATTATCTCAGAGTCGTAATTGAGGGGTATCCTTTTGGGGATAATGGCAGTAAGAGCATCTCCAATATAAGATGTAAATTTGGATATGTGAAAGTAGGTGTTGTATAATTTACATCACCAAAAAGTGCTAATACATCACCAAAAAAGTCTCAACTCCAACAGATGATGTATATTTGGTTATGTAAAAGTAGTTATTCACACTAGTACAGAAAAGCCTAGATATGGTGTGCCAAAATAGGCCTTGCTGGCGTGGACACCCGAGGCCACCAATATGACACCATTGTTAGAAAATACTGGTGGCATCGGTGCCCACTTTAGCAGTATTATATGTGTTGCTGGCATGCCACATGGACAACAACACCACTATAATCGCTCACCTAGCGACACACAATGTACTTTGCATGCCATGAATGTTTCATGCAGCCAAAAACATCTCACAATGTAACATTTAGCATTTCACAGTAAAACTAAGCACATATAGAACACTACACGGTAGAATGGTGCCAGTTAATAGAACATTACGGGTTAATAAGTGACAATCTCACAAACATTAGTAGATCGCTAATAAAACGACAATCATTGTCTCTTGACAAACACAAGCTAAAACAGCAGTAGATATCGCTAATAAGTAGTTCATATAGCATTCCCGGCCCCGCCACACACATACTTTTAAATGAGGTCTATGATGATCATCATCCTCAAGTCTTGACGCCGGGTGTTCCCGATAGTAACTAAGATGGCCTGTCCAACCCGGAGATTCTTGCCAACAACAAAGTTGTTCCACCCTGCGGCGCTGAAGACAGTGCAACTATCCATGTCGACTGCGTAAGCACAGGTGGTGATGGAGCCCCTTGTGGTAAGGCATGGTCTAGCACTGCATGCTTTATCCGACTCAATGCCACAACTCTCACTTAGCCTCTTAGGTATTTTTTTTAAAAACATATATGATAAATGAGCATGTCACACTACTACACTAAGCGCATATCACATTACTAAGCATACCACATTACTACACTAAGCATATCATCAAATTCTACACTAAGCATATCAAACCATTACTACGCACTGAGCATATATATGATGCATCACACATTACTACAGTAATTAAGCATATCATCAAATTCTACACTAAGAATATATCATCGCATTACTACACTAAGAATATCCAAATGAAGAAATGGAAACTCGAAAAGGATCCTTCTGATTCTCAAAGAATGAGGGGCATGGGGATTGATACCGAGAAAGATTACTTCTTATTATAAGACGTGATTTGATCTGCATAAAATTCTACACTAAGCATATATCATCACATTACTACACTAACACTACTAGGAGAAAGCCTACTAGTTGCGCTTGAAATACCTATAGCAGCAGCGTTGGAGGCAGCACTACTATTAACGCGCTACAACTAAGTTATAGCAGTAGCGCTGCCCGGACCAGCGCTACTGGTAAGTATGGTTAGCAGTAGCGCTGCCCGGTTCAGCGCTACTGCTAACTATCTGTAGCGCTGCACCAAAGCAAGCGATGGTGCTAATCCAGCGCTGTCGCTAGATGCCTACCAGCGCTACTGCTAATATTCCTGCTTTAACAGATTTATTTCCCCTCTGCGTATTTGTGATATATTTGTGCATGCTCTATATAGTAGTTTCATCAGATCATAATAAACATACACTATTCTCAACATATCATACACATACAGTAGTCTCGTCATACCATCATCATCATCATCCAACACAAATATCATCACATCTCAAAAATAGAGATACACAAGTCATGTCATGTCTCAAATAAATGCAACTGCATGGTCATGGCACACACAAGTTTCATCATGTCTATCTAAACCATGATGTAGAAGAGAAGAGCGATCAATATGAGCAAGACCGTGACTATGTAGTACTTCTTGAGGCACCGGTTTCGCTCCCTCTCTTGCTGGAGCATCCACCTCAAGTAACTATTTTCTGCTTCGGTTCTGTTGTCGAACCCTCTGTGGCTAGCTCCTGGGTACCTGTCCACCTGGGCCTGAGCGTCTGTTCACTTGTGATACACTCCTGGAACCCTCCCAACGAATACGACACAGCAATCCTTCACCATCTTTGATCTATGTACCTGCATCGTCAGTTGATGAATTCAACGATAATATGCAACAAAATGTACTTAAGAAAACAAAGAGGCATAATTAGAAAAATACAAGAAACCTATAGTAAACATAAATAACAAAGTTCCTCATACCCAAACTAATTAACTGGAGCAATCTACACTAGTTCAGGAGGACGATTTAATTACATCACAGAGTTTCACCGTGCATAAATTCAAAGTTTTTCCATAGGAAGATAGTAGTGACACATTGTCATTGACAATCAGTCCTCCATGTCGGCGGTCCAATCTTTATAGTCAGGGAGGAAGCACCCGAGCTTGTTGAAAGGCTTCAGGTCCAAACGCTGAGCGAGTAGCAGTGCTCGGACATCATCCCACGTGATTAGACCATGGTAGAACATCCCTGTTGGTTTGAGGACCTCCTTCATGATCACTTGGGCAAGTTCACACTGTACGTGATAAAACTCAGTTCAGATTTGATGATCAGGTGTCTTTCCTATGCTTTTAGGCAAGTTGACAATCTCGACATCATTGGTAGTAGATTATATGCGAAGGCGTTGATTATCCCTCCTGTACTTGATCTGGTGATGCATGCGGTAGAATCCATCAGCCTTAATGGTGTATAGTTGCTGGATGCAACAGAAGTTGGTCTTATGGCCGAAACCCAGCCCGTTCTTCCTGTGCCTTTTCACCTTGATATATCCACCAAACATGAAGGATAATAGGGCACTATCGAGAAAACTCTATATCTGCGTGTAATCCTTTTTCTTGATGTTCTTCGATGAGTCCAAGTACATAGCATGGCAGTATTCTGGGTACAGAACGATGAGGACGGCGCCCACACCACCCCCCCTGCTGCGCAAAATAAGTACACCTCAAATTAGCCTCCATGCTTGCAAAGGAATGATTAAAACTTACGAAAGGATATCTGCGAATGACTTACGTGGGATGATAAGGCAGGAGAATTGCTTCCTTGTCCTTATTAGCGATCATGAACTCACTGATGTACTTGCTCGCATAGTCACGATGCTCTTTGCAGTATGCCAAGAAGCTCTCGTGCATATAGTACGGGTCCGAGGTGCAGATATATTTTATGTTCTCAAGCCTGATGAAGTAGTTGATATACATCGCATACATGCGGATGAACTGGAAATCCAGCTTCACTACAAAAAAAATACACTTCCGTGATGATATGTGTTTGTCATACTAGGTCGCGTTTTTTGTCATGCATGTACATCCATGACAAATTTATGACAGAATCAAGATAGTCATACCTGTGCTGTCGTAGAAGTGTTCCATGACATTACCAAAAATATCATCACGGAAGTGTCCACTTCCATGACGATAAATCGCGCGTCACAGAAGTGCTTTCGTCAAGGGTGACCGACACGTGGCATCCACCGTAACGGAACGCCGTTAAGCTATCGGGTCGGGTTTTGGATCCGATAACCCTTTAACAGCCCCGACCAATGGGCATTTTCCATGTGTAAAATCATCATTGGCTGGAGGAAACACGTGTCGGCTCACCGTTGGGACAGATGTCATCCACTCATTGGACAGAAGGCGCCTATGATACGTCGACACGTGGCACGGCCCAAGAGAGGCCCATTCCTGTGAAAAGGCCGGCCCATTTGACTAGGTCAAAAGGTGGCGGGCCGGCCCATGTAAAGCCTGTTAACAGCATGTTCGCATATAGCCCATTTACAGCCCGCTAACCTAAGGCCCGTTACGCCCTATCCGAATTAGGCCCAGTGGCATCATCTGGGCCACCCAATATGATTTCAGCCCGTTTTCACTTCTGGCACATGTATGGCCCATGATGTCTTTCGGCCCATATGAGGCCCTATGTAACTCTTGGCCTATTAACGGCCCGTGGTGAAACTGGCCCGTAATGAACAGTGTATTACTTTACACCCATTAACGGCCCGTGGTGAATCTGGCCCGTAATGAACAGTGTATCACTTTATACCCATTAAGGGCCCGTTACCGTTGGGCCGTTTCTAGCCCATGTTATCTTTCGGCCTTCTCAGAGCCCATTTATTCTTGGGCTCATTTCCAACATTCGTTTACTTACGGCCCGTTACTGTCATTTTCTGCTTATCGGCCAAATTCAGCCCGTGGTTACAGTCGGCCCGTTTGTGGTCCGTTAACACGTTGGGCCGTTTTCATAGCGTCATGAAATACGGCCTATTAACGATGCCCCGTTATGGTCGGCCCATGAACGGACGATTCCAACTCTAGCCCGTTTACAGCCATAATGCGGCCTATTATTGGCCCATGTTTGGCCAATCGATCATATTGCCCGTATAAGGCCCATTAATGATACGACCCGCAGAAGGCCCATTGTTTCTGCGGCCCGTAGAAGGCCCATTGTTTCTATGGCCCGTGGAAGGCCCACTGTTTATACGGCCCGTAGAAGGCCCACTGTTTCTACGACCCGTAGGTGCAGTGTCACTACAGTAAATATTAGCCCATGGTTATTGTGGCCTAGTTTTAAAAAATAGGTTGTTGCAGCCACTACCAAACCGCAGAAAAAGAACTGCACTGACTACAAGCAAACAAATAAACAAGACAACAAGGAAATAAATAAGCAGGCAACTTACACTAGGCTATCACGGCTATTACACATATTACATCCATTGGGCATCAAAGTTCGCCACCAGTGCAAATATAGGGAACACAGCAGCATATAAACGCCGCAGCAAAACAAGTCCAGAACAGAAACCACTTCAAAAGAGCTCAAGAAACAATATCCTGGGTACCCATAATGCTGGCAAGATGCTTAGCAAGCTTATTAACTTTCTCTTGTTTGGCGCTTAAGTCCTCCAGCGCCTGCTGTTGCACCAGAAAGTATGCATCTGAATTCTGCAGGGACTTCCTCAGTCCTTCAGCTTCCTGTCGCATAACATCTGATCGATGTCTTTCAACTTGAAGTTGAGACTAAAGAAGCCGAACTGATTCAGGCAACGAGTTCGAAGAGCTGGTGCCAGTAGTTGTAGCCAGTAACTCAAACACTACATCAAGACAGGACTTTGGGGTTGTCTCAGTGTCCTCAATATAGTTTTTATCAGCTTTCTTGGAGACCAACAGGGATGTCTCACTATCTTGAACCTTATCTGCATTACTTCCTTTACCATTGCATAATAGGGTACTCTTCTCCAATATTTTATCCGCGCTCTAAAAGGGAAACAAACAAACACATCTCAGGTTTACAATGTAGTATATGAAACTCATTTTGGTAAACCAGTTCAGTAGTAAGGTGGATAGGATAACAGCAAGAAACAAACATATATCTATGTAGTATGGTCACTGTATGGTCTATACCATTCTAGTTTATGTTGCCAAATCAAGATAGATACAGTTCGAATCATATCTATTTAAGACAAAGCAGCATAGACAGAATATAAGTGTGGGAAACTACACAGCAATAACAACACTTGTAATGTGCATGGCATGATAATGTCGGAGTATCGGGCCACGGGTAGGATAACCCGAGTCTCAGTACCTTTCAAGACATCGGGGCAGGCCGCGCCCCTCAAGCCGAGTCCCAGGAGCGACTCCAAGACAAGCCAAGTCCGAGACGGCGACTCCGAGATAAGATGACTCCGAGCAGGCGACCTCCAGAGAGGCCGACTATGGAGAGTCGGCCCATGACTACTCCCTCATCTCGAAGTACGATGTGGGGTACGCTCACGGCGTGGCAGTTTCCCCCCTGCTTACGAAGGGCCGGCATGGCTACAGTGAGCCGTATCGCTGGAAGATCTCCGGCGAGGCGCGACACTGTTGCCATGCCTGCCCTGACCTCAGCCACAGTGCGCAACGCACTATGCCCATGACGCCGGCCTGTACAACCCGAAGGCGGCAGGGCCGCCTGTCAGTGGGTGGGTCGAAGGCGGCATGAGCACCCCGAAGACGGACCTGTGGGAGTCGGCCTCCTTGGAGTCGGCCTACTCCTCCCCAGGGCCAACCGAGCCATTAACCAGATAGGATGGGGAATGGCGGGCGGTATTGGCCTCACCCAGCTGCTCCTGAAGAACGGTGTTGGCTCCTGAAGAATGAAAGAAGAGACAAATAAGTCGTCAGCAAAGAAGATCGCCGGAAAGATCCGGCCCAACTGCTCAGCAGTCGGCCCGAATCTCGGGGACTACAGCCTGCGGGTGCGCAAGCGCGCCCCCGCGAAGAAGAAGAACTTACTCCGGCTTTCCAACAAGTCGGCAGCCCGCTTGCTCAACTCCTCAACATTGCGGTTGAAGGCAGTGGCGCGGAGGTTGTGATACTCCTGCAATAAGTCATTGAAGACAAAGTTAGTATTTGGAACTCGCCAGAGGGAGTTCCGAACCGCCTGCTCAGCAGCCGGCCCAAAACTCGGGGACTACACCTAGTGGGTGCGCTGGCGCGCCCCCACAGAGAAAAACAAGAATCAAAAAGAAGAAGGAAACGTACTCGGACAGCCGTCCGCACTGCCAGATTCGCCCTGGTGCAAGTTTGGAGGGCGTCGCCTTCAGCACGCAGCTTCGCCTGAACGTCCAGAAGCGCTTGGTTCAGCGGCCCGGTGCCGCCTCCACGCAACCACCCGGTGGGCGCGGCACTTGTGGCCTCGGCGTCTAAGGTTGCCGAGCTGGCGGCGCCGGTCTCCCGAGGTCGCGGCGCCAAGGTCGCCCTCTCCAGACGGCGACGCACCGGCGAGGCGACTTGGAGAAGCAGCCGCGCCTCGGCCTCGTCGGTGACCGGCGGCTCTGACGGACCCACAGGCTGTTTGTCATGCGGTCTCCTAGACGGCGGTGGAGGCGGCGGTGGTGGCATGAGAGTGTCCGACATGGAAGCCTCGCCAATCTCCTTCTCCATGACGGGGTTTTCGGTGCCGGCCTCTTCGGTCTGCCCCGTGAACTCCGGAGGCGGCGATGCAGACGACAGTGGGGGGAGGAGCATCGCCGATCGGCGACGCGCGGCCTCCTCGGCACACCTTCTCGCTGCAAGGGCGGCTTCGGCATCCTCCAGCTTCTTCTGGGCAGAGGCGGCTGCACGGTCGGCCTCCGCCTTCTCCTGACGTTCGGCCTCCTCCTCGCGCTTCTGCTGCGCATTTCGCTCTGTCGCCTCCCGGAGGTCGGCGGCGGGGTCGGCCCGCCGAGTATTGGCGGACGTCTCTGCCGACCCCATGACGGAGGGGACGGCGACTCTCTCAAGGGAAAGAGGGGCCCTGAAGAAGAATGGAGGGAGTATAAAAGAAGACTCGGAGAACATTCAACGAAGGAAAATAAAAAAGCGTAAAGACTTACGCAGAGACTAGCGGCGGCCTTCTCACTTCCCTTTGGAAGCGGTTGGCCTTCGCGGCCGCCTCCTCCTGTTTGGTCGCGGCGGCCGCCCCCTTGAACTTCTTCAATTTGCCGTTGGGCGCACTCGGCCCGGCGTGACGCCTCTTCGCGCCGCCTTGGCCAGCCAGGCCGGCGGAGGAGCCGGCGCCCGACGAGCCGACCCTCGACTGGTGGCGCGGGGCAACTTCCCCTTCGGCGTCGTTGTCAGGACAGTCGGCGAAGGTGGCCGAGGGCCTGAAGTCGCCTTCCGCTCCTTCTCCCCCGCCTTCGGTGTCGGCTTCCATCGCCGCCGCCCCCAAGTCAGGTTCGTCGACGTCGCTGTCCGCATGATCGGGAACATACTCGTGGGGCTATCTCGTGGCGCCGGCTACAGGCTGCATAAGGGGATTCTAGCTCAGAAGAAACCGACAAGAGTCAGAAGCCGGAGTCAGCCGCAAAGAAGACAAAACAATAGGGGGATGCGACTTACCACTGGTGGGGGGTTGTCGCGCGAGTACGGCTCCTTGCCGAACTGCCAGTCCTCCCCGAACTCGCAGTTTGCGATATGATTCACCATGTTTGCCACCTCCGCACGGGGCATCTCCTTGGTGCTCATCCGACTCGGGTCTCGGAGGCCGCTCATCTAACAGATTAGGTGAGGCCGACCTTGGAGCGGGAGAACTCGGCGCACCACGAAGGAGGCCAGCAAGTCGGCCCCGACGAGACCCTTCGACTGCGTCAAGACTCGGAGTCGCGCTACAGCGGCGGCTCCGGCGGGAGTCAGCGTCTTGACCAGCTGGGGAGCCTCCCAGTTAGGGGGGTGGCGTTGTAAGGCGGCAGGTTGACCCAGTCGCCGTCGGAGGCGAGGTTCTTCACGTAGAAATATGAGCGCTGCCACATCTTCACCGACTTGATTAGCGCGATGGGAGGAAAGGGGTTGTCGGCCGTCGAGCGCCGCACCGCGATGTAGGCGCCGCACTGAGCCGGCATGCCGGCGACGTGCGTGCCGAGCATAGAAGAGAAGAATTCTCCCCACAGCTCGATAGTGGGGAGAACGCGGAGGAAACCTTCGCATAGAGTGGCGAAGGCGGAGAGCAACACCATCGTTTTTGGACTGAGGTGGTGCGGTTGAAGGCTGTGGAACTCCAAGAACGAGCGGAAGAAGCCGCTCGCCGGCAGCCCCAGGCCGTGCATGAGGTGTGAGCGGAAGATGACCCGCTCGCCCTCCTCCGGCGCCGGCCGGATCTCCCCCTCCGGCGCGGCGCGGGCACGCACGAGGTCCGTGCTGGGAAGACGGCGTGTACGGCGGAGGAACTCGATGTGTTCCTCTTCTACCTCTGAGCCGTCCCATACGCCGGAGCGCACGACGGGGGCCGCAGCGGAGGAAGAGCTCATCGCCGTGGTGTGGAGTGCTCTAGCTCAACGGCGGAGGCAGGAGAGAGAGAAGGCAAGATGAGGCGGGGGAGCGGGGAAGAAGGGCGCGCGTGCTGTGCCGCTCCACTCCCCGCGCCTACTTATAGCCCTGAGGGCTGAGAAGCCGAGGGGGCGGGCGTGGGATTAACTGCGCACCATGCCCCACGCCCCCCCACAATTTACCCCATGAAGTTACTGCGCGCAGTAACGACGTAGGAAAACCAACCGTCCACGGCCGCAACGGATCTGTTCGTATGCCGAGGCACGGTGGTGGCGGGCCCCGCCTGACGGCCCATCCCGTCGCGCGCGTGGGGAGGCAGACTGTCCTCCCCACGTGGCGCCATGCGATAGGACCGCCCTGATGGCTGCGGGGAAGCGTATCAGGCACGCCGCCTGGTTTCCCGCCGCGACTTTCGAGCTGCGGCTCTTCGCTAAAAATCTTACTCTCGACAGTCGGCCCAAGGGAAGACGGCAGCCGAATTCCAGAGTCCGCTCCTGGAAGGTTGAAACTGTTGAAGCCCCACAATGCAGCGTCCGCAGGGTTTCACCAGCTTCGGGGACTACTGTCGGAGTATTGGGCCACGAGTAGGCTAACCCGAGTCCCAGGACCTTTCAAGACATCGGGGCAGGCCGCGCCCCTCAAGCCGATTCCCAGGAGCGACTCCAAGACAAGCCGAGTCCCAGACGGCGACTCCGACATAAGCCGACTCCGAGCTGGGGACCTCCAGGGAGGCCGACTATGGAGAGTCGGCCCATGACTCCTCCCTCATCTCAAAGTACGATGTGGGGTACGTTCACGGCGTGGCCGTTTCCCCCCTGCTTACGAAGGGCCGGCATGGCTACAATGAGCCGTATCGCTGGAAGATCTCCGGCGAGGCGCGGCACTGTTGCCATGCCTGCCCTGACCTCAGCCACAGTGCGCAACGCACTGTGCCCACGACAACGGCCTGTACGACCCGAAGGCGGCGGGGCCGCCTATCAGTGGGTGGGCCGAAGGTGGCCTGAGCGCCCCGAAGACGGACCTGTGGGAGTCGGCCGACTCCTCCCCATGCCCCCCCCCGATCCATTAACCAGATAGGATGGGGAATGGCGACAGTGATCGCCTGATAGATGGCGGCACTATTTTCACGACCCAATGATCGAGCCTGTGTCATCAGGAGTGCCGCTACAGTATCAAGCCTGTCCGCGGGACCCGCCAGTTGGCGGGCCCCAGAAGCCGGCGGGGAGGACGACGGCCTGAGAGACAGACGGCTGGGACCCGCGCCCAGCCGGATTACTATTGTACCCCCGGAGGGTAGGCCTATATAAACCCCCCGGGGCACCCATGCAAAGGGTTCGGACCTAGATAGAGATAGACCAGACAACGCAGGGAGGAGAGAGCTAGCCTTGCCCTCTCCTGCCTCCCGAAACAGCTCCAGGAGCACCATTGTAGTCACTTTGCCTTAGTGATCATGCGGAGACCCCGCGGAGCAGCAGTAGGGGTGTTATCTCCTAGGAGAGCCCTGAAGCTGGGTAAGTTCCGCCGGCGTGCATGTCTTCGCCTCATCCCGCTTCCAGGCACCGGCGACGTTCTACTCGCTCCCACCATGATAAGCCATCCTTTGGCATATGTCGTATCCAACCCCCGACAGATAACATAACTGTTTATTCAATTGAAACTGAAATCAACATAGAGCAAGTCACAACAGCAAACAGCCAAACACGTTGAAGAAACAGGTTTAAAACATACCTATTGTGCCATTGGAGTTTCAATTGCATCCTTCAAATTTGAAATTGGTTGGTATCAGTAAATAAAGTGATGCAAGAGCAAAGTAGTATGAACCATAGCTACGGAACCTGACCTGAGAACAATTCTTCTTCTGCTTTAAGCATTGACTTCGGGTTCGGAGTGGTGGTCCTCGTGATTTGAGCACTGCAGTTGCCTTACTAACTGCTCGTGTTTGGGTGCTCTATGGTGGAGACGGTGCTGTGTCAACGGGAATTGGGTGTCTATCTGCTGGGGTTGGGGTTAGAAGGGGTGTAGCTGGTTCTCTGTCCAACTGGGTAGGGGTACAATCTGCATGAGTGTGGGTTATGTGTGGTGGGGCTGATTCTTGGGCAAGTACAATCGTGGTTCTATCTGCATCGAAAGGTAGCACGATCTTTTCTGAAGACCGTGTTTTTACTCCCACAGATACTGCCATCACTCCCTCCAATTGTAATGGCTGATAAACAAGAAAAGTAATTGAATGTACAGACGTTTAGGATAGACAGGTGCAATGGATAGTAGGGAAGAAAACAGGGCATGAAATAATTCGCATTTATGTTGTCTAAGCAAACAGAATAGAAGGACATAATTTCACATATATGATGGCTAATTAAACAGGATAGCATGACACAATTTCACATGTATGATGGCTAACTAAACAGGATAGAATGACATACTTCAAAATATGATGACTATGTAAACAGGATGACATGATATAACTATACGATGTGTCTATTAAAGTGGTTGGCATGCCATAAATCACAAACATGCCGCCGATGGAAACATGATGGCATGATATAATTCACGGATAGAATGACATAATTTAAAATATGATGACTATGTAAACAGGATGAGATGATATAACTATATTATGTCTTTAGAAAATGGGTTGGCATGCCATAATTCAGATACATGCTGTCTATGTAAACATCATGGCATGACATAATTCAAATATATGATTTATATACTAAGGAAGTGAGCAGAGGGCAATTGCATATATGATGTGTCAACTAAGGAGATGGCATTCAATATTGTGTATATGATGTAAAAAATAAGCATTGCAATACAACATATGCATTATATGAGTAATATAACCCTGCCAAGTTTGAGCATACACCTCAGGGGGATAATAGGACTGGTCATCTGCCTCTGAATCCTCCTCTGAAGAGCTATCTGTAACCAGCAAGATATCTGCTTCAGCAGGTAGCATTGTCTGCTCTGAAGACCTTGTTTTCACTCCAGATTTCTCCATCACCAATTCAAATGGCTGATGCACAGGAAGAGCAGTTGAATATACAAACATTGTCGACAAAAGCAATGAGAAATACAAAAAAAGGACGGCATGATATAATTCACATATATGACGCTTGCCTAAACAGCATGGCATTGCATAATTCACATACATAATGCCTTGCAACAAGATAACATTGCATAATTCACATATATAATGTCTTGCAACAAGATGGCATTGCATAATTCACATATATGGTAATTAGACACTAAACAGGTGGCATTCACACAAAGCATGTCTAAACTAAGCAAATGACATAGCAATGCAAGATACCATACGCACGATATGAGTAACATAACCCTGCCAAGTTAGGGCATGCACCTCAGGGTGGAAATATGACTGGTCATCTGGCTCTGAATCCTCCTCTGAGGAGCTATTAGTAACCAGCAAGACATGCGCTTCGTTAGATAGCATTGTCTGCTCTGAAGACCTTGTTTCCACTCCAGATTTTTCCATGACCGTGCCGAATGGCTGATGCACAGGAAGAGTAATTGAATGTACTAAAATTGTTAACAAATTTAACACATAATAAAAAAATGATGGCATGATATAATTCACATATAAGATGACTGGCTAACCAGGGTGGCATTGCAAAATTCACATATATGATGCCTGGCTAGATAAGATGGAATTGCATGATTCACATATATGATAAAGAAACAAAATAGATGGCATTGACACAAAGCATGTCTAAACTAAGCAGATGACATCTTTAATGTATACAGTAAGCAATGCAAGGCACCATATGCATGATATTACCAACATCAGCATGCCAAGTTAGACTGAAGACCTCATGGGGTAAATAGGAGTGGTCTTCTCCTTCTGAATCCCCCTCAGAACAGTTATCTTCCTCTTGATTACGATCCAAAATGGGTGGAGGGGGCTGCCTTTGCACCCACCATGGAACGACGTCTGCATGAAATTTGATTGCCACACAAAGCTCGTCTCTTTTGCTCTACATGATCAGTTCCATAGTGTACAATAACTGGCATGCATAGGAATAAAAGATAGTGAGATTATGTAAGGAGTGCATGCCCAAATCCAGATTGATTGTAGAAAACTGTGGATATACCCAAAACCAAAGATAGCAGGCAGATAATAGCTTTAGTTAAAAAATACAGATAATGGCTCCTTTAATGTTTGTTTGCACCCAACATGAAACTCATAGTAGACACCGGAGATTAACCAGATAGTAGACACATAGTACTGATTACTGCCCCAATATGTACCCCACAACCATTTAAAAACTCAAGTTTCAGCATTAGTTTGGACCTAACACGGAGTCTAATAGGTCAACATGACGATAATGTAGCATGTTATCATATTAAGCGATGCATAACATAAGAAGACACAGAAGAGTGCGACCTCTCTTGCGGACCCGTGTAGTCCTCAAGGTCATCTGCTCAGTTGATGATGGTAATGCAGTTGTCGTGGCTGCCGGTGGCGGGGAATAAGATCTGAGGCGGCGAAAGACAGTCTGGAGAGCGGATCCCTGCTGTGGTGAACCCTTCCGTCATTGGAGCAGCTGAGCTGGTGTGGAACACAGCGCCGCAGGAGCAGGACAAACCACACAAGGTTTTCTTTGACACATATCTGTAACAGAAGTAATTGAGTAAGGGTTTGTTTGAATTTGAGGATTCTAACAATGCAGGGATAGGAAATCGATAGGAATAGGATAGGAATGCGCGTGCAAAACAGAGAATTTAAAAACACAGGATTTCTGCCAATCTGGGTGTTTGATTCACAACAATTGGAAGATCACAGGATGCAAAAAAGCATGGTGAGATTAAGTCAAACCACAAGAAAATGTACGGTTATAATGCTATTATGCTACTATCTCTTAGTCTTGTGCTTGATGAATAGGAATATGAAAAGGAGGAGAAGTGGAAATTAGAATTCCTACGGTTTTTCTTTCAAGGAGACACTAAAGGAACAAATCCTACAGTTTTCCTTTGCTCCATTCCTTTGCACCAAATTCATGAAAAGTAGTACCATAGGAAACTTTCCAATTCCTATGTTTTTCATTCACTTTTCCTTTCAAGCACTGGCGATTCTAGTAGGCAGGCTTGAGCAAGGAAAATCCTACACTAAAAAAATGTTTTTGTGCTACTTCTATTACTTTGGACCCAGGCCACTGCCATACTAGCTCAACTCCCAGGCCCATCGACAAATGCACAACTCAAAAGCGCAGAAATAAATAATGATGGCGTTCAAGAGAGTCCATCACGGATAGCTAAGTTGCCTGGTACCTCACTGCTTGTCATATAGTAGGATAAAATAATCGTATTTCCAGTTACTACGAGTGCTCAGTGGACAATATATATAACATGTAGAGTAAAAAAGAGATGCAACAAGTGTACAACCTCTTTGGTGAAGCCATGTCGACCTCAGTGTGATTGGGTTGGCCAGTGAGGATGCTCTGGCTGACTTTGCTGTCGGAGGATGGGAAGAAGATCTTGTGCGTCTGGAGATGGAGCCCGAGGTACTGCTCTGCTGTGATGGAGGGTTTCGTCGTTGGAGCAGCTCCGGTGAGTTGTACGACGCCAAGGCTGAAGCAGGACAAGAGAGACAATGAACAACGTGAACCTGAGTGGTATTCTAATAGCATCTCCAATACATGACGTAAAATACATAACCACAAAGTGCTAGATGTAAAATACATGAGCCGCTCATCTCTGAACTTAACTGTTGAAACTGAACTTAACTGTCGAAACTGAACCTAACTGTCGAAACTGAATTTTGCTGTCGAAACTGAATTTTGCTGTCGAAACTGAATTTTGCTGTCGAAACTGAACGCACTAGCAAGGTGAGGCTACACGTCGGTCGACTGACTTTTTTATCTCTGGTCAGTCGATTTTGCAGCCGTTGGATACAAAATCAAGGGCCTGCGGTTCATCTTCAACCTCCACCCCCCTGAGCCGCCAGCCACCACCGGCCAAACAGCAGCCCGCCGCCGCCTGCGGCCGGCGGTGCGCCGCCCCACCCGCCCCGAAAACACTCCCCACCGCCAGTCCGCCACCGCCCCGGCCATCCTTCTGGCCCCCCCGTGCTGAGCTTTTTCTCCGGCGATCCCCACGCCACCGCCCCGCCAACGCCTCGCCACCGCCGGCGACCACCGCCCCCATCCTGAACCCTAAGATAGATAGTGGGGTACCTCTCCGGCGAGCCCCCCTCCCCGCTGCGGCTGGTTGTTTCTTCACCCCGGCGAGCCCACCCCTTGGAAATCGACTGACCCAAAAGTCGATTTAGTCGACTGAAGTGTAGCCAAATCGGAGCAGCATCGCAAGCAAGAGAAAGAGCGAGAGCAGCAACGCGAGCAAGAGCACTAGCAAGAGCAGACCAGGCAGGGTGCCGAGAGCAAGAGCAGAGCAGCAGCGCGAGCAAGAGCTAAAGCAGCAGCAGCTCCTGCTACTGTGGACGTCACCACAAAGGGAGCGACGCCATGGAGGAAGTGGCTGGCAACGCCGCCGTGGATGGAGCCACACCGTGTCGGCTCGGGACCGAGCGCCGGGAGCACCGTGAGATCGAATCAAGAAGAAAATGCGGCGATTAGTGTACAACCTCTTTGGTGGCGCCGATTAGGCCGCAGCTTCATCCGAGGAAACGTTGATGATGATGCTCTTCCGGTGGTGCAGGTGAAGACGGCCGTGTGGGAATGGAGGTGGCGCAAAAGACGAGGGGAACGTCGGGGCAGCTCCTTGGAGGTGGAGGACGGAGTGGCTGAACCGGCGGGACAATGAGATCGACGACGGATCCTCATCCGGTATGGTGGATGAGGGACGTCGAGGTGTTGCTGTGGACGATATCGTCGGGGAAGAAGCTCCGGCTAGGTGGCGGACGGAGCAGGGTGTGGGGTTTTGTCACGGGTTTTCGCGGCCTCGGTGTATGAATGGGTGGGCGGTTGGGATGGCAGTGGGGAACCATGGCTTAGAGACGCGCTTGTCCGAAATGTGGGGTAAGTTACGAAAGTACCCCCCACCGATTTGAGGCGGGTCTTTCGGTTCAGGGGTACCACGGGCATTTCACGTGTCGGGAATTCACGTGTTGTAATTTTGGAATAGCAAGGCGCGGGTTGAGATGGAGGGATTTGTCGGAGCACAATGAGACAAAGATATATCTTAAATATTTCAGGCTAACAAGGCGCGGGTTGAAGAGGCGGGAGTTTTGCAGCACGATGGACAAAGACGCTAGCTTCAATTTTCGGCATAACAAGGCGCGGCTTGAAATTTCGGAAGAACAAGCTTAACGTGTACCCAAAATAAAAGACAATTTGCACCTCAACACGCACAACACATAGACAAACACCATTTAGACTAGAGTAAGGTACATGTGCATTGCACGCATGAGATTTGGCAACCAAATTATGAATAAATACCACATTATAGCATGCAAGCTTTGAGTCATATATGCATGATGTAGATGTTTGTTTAATTCTTATAGTTCATTTCATTCAAAATCATCTAGTTTTTATAAGAAAGCTAATCTATTTTAAGATTCATGGAATTGTGCGTTGTAAGACATAAAGTAAAAACAAATAATGGCAAATCATGTAGAAAAACATTTGGGCAATTATGATACGGAAGATTCTAGAACAAATAAGAAGTGCTTGTGTTTTGATGTTTGTGCATTATGCTTAAATTCAACCATGGAGTCTTCTAGATTATACATGTGGCGAAATCTGGTGGAATCTAGATGATATCCAACGGCCAATAGTGCTCAAATTTGCCATCTTTGGACCTTCGGATTCGCCTCATCCAACGACCATCTTTCAAAGTTAAAGTTACCCGCTCACAATATAAAAATATATATAATATAATATATATATAGGGGTATAGATATAGATATGTGATGCGAAAGCCGCCCATCATCTCCAATTACATGCACGGATGCGACATGGGCAAATGATGTCTGCCATCGGTATCTCAAATTCAAATCAGTCTGACCTTGTTCAATGTGTATACATTACAACATGCTCGTTTCCAAAGCACACCGCGCAGATCTCCGTTATATTCATGCATGCATGGGTTTCAAACATCAGGATCTCTTATTCAAATATTTGAATTCAACTTTACATTGATTATGACCTCACCTATTCTTTTACACCCACACAGTAGTCTTCTCTTTATAATTGTACCACTAACTTTCTCTCGTGCATGCATGCACACACACTACCAGTCGGCATTATCTATCGCACGCATGCAATCTTTTTCTTCAGGTCGGTCTCCCATGAAGGCACACACCCACACACATCCCCCTCTCCCTCATACCGGGCATTCTTTATCTCTCACGCGTGCATGCGCAACGATCGATGTTCCTCTATGTATGTGTGTATATAGCTAGGTCTTTCATAGTTTTCCACACAAACCGATCAATCGATATATCCAGTGAGGTCTCACCCTCTTTCCCACGTCCACATCGATCAATCTATACCTCTCCCACGTCCACATCGATCAATCTATACCTCTCTATATAGGATTAACATAAATAGCTAATACACCCACATTAATTATATATCCAACGTCCCCCTCTCATCATCCATGCCTTCCGCTTCATCTCTCAGATGCGTGCACAATGGCGAAGACAGGGGGCAGTAAGGGCCCTGCCCCCCCCTAACATCACTATATATCGAGGCTAATATGAATGTGATCATTAGACAATTGCTGCTAAAAAAGGTTTAATTTCATGAATTGACCCTCCTCGTAAAGGATTAGCAATGCTTGGCCCCCTAGCTCATTTATTTTTCATGGCTCCGCCACTGCGTGCAACAGCGCACGTGTTCGCCCCCTCTCTCTAAATATCGATCTCGCACTTGTGCATTCCTTCATAGTCTCCCTCCACTCGGCCCCTCGCACCATCTTCTAGCCCCCCACCGGATTTTGCCACATGTACAATCTAGCAGACTCCATGGTTGAACTTAAGCATAATGCACAAACCTCAAAACAACAGTGGTTCTCTTTTGTTCTAGAATCTTCCGTATCATAACTGCCCAAACTTTTTTTCTAGTTGAATTGCCATTATTTGTTTTTACTTTATGCTTTACAACGCACAATTCCATGAATCATAAAATAGATTAAGGGCTTCTTTGATTCAAAGGATTCTCAAAGGAATTTTGGAGGATTCTAATCATTAGGAATTTTTCCTATCTTGGTTGTTTGATTCGTAGGATTGTAAACCATAGGAATTTTTCCATATGATTCATTTGCACTAGATTTCATAGGAAACATCCCATCCACTCAAACCTCTTTGAAAGAATTCTGCGTTTTTTCTATGCACAATCAAACACTCGTACAATCCTGTAGGATTCAATACGACATTCCACTATAATCCCATGTTTTTCCTATTCACGCGTTCTTAGCTTTTTTATAAAAACTAATTTGATTTTGAATGAGATGAACTATAAGAATTAAACGAAGGGCTACATCACGCATATATGACTAAGAGCTTACATGCTATAGTGTGGTATTTATTCATAATTTGGTTGCAAAATCTGATGCGTGCAATGCACGTGTAAATTACTAGTACTTCGAGTATGTGCAAAACACGTAAATTAGAATACCAATGGCACGCTACACAGTGTCTCTCTTACAGTTCATGAAGCCACGTGGCACATGTGGAGGCGTTGTCGCGACCTCCTTGCGTGGATTGATCACAGTGACGTGCTGCTGGTTCCAGAAGAATGTACTCGTCCTCCCTGAGCCATACTGGCGGTACATGCACGAAGCGAAGATGTGCACGCACGCCACGCACGCACTCATTCCCTCGCACGCACACGCGGGTACACGGGCGGACGCAATTTTGTACCAAGATCCACCCCATGTGATAATTTGACGCGTGTAAAGTCGTTCACTTCATTGATGGTCAATTAATACAGCGCATGCAAATTGAGTGGACGTGAGGGCGGAAGAAAGACATTATTACTCCACTGCGCGCATGCGAGTAGTTAAATCGTGGGTTGCTAGTAGTACTTCCATTGGTCTCCTTCGTATTTTGTGCCAATTTTTGACAGTAACATAATATTTACGCATTTGAGCAGTGTAGTCTACTTGAAATTTATGTTCCACTAAACTCATCGGGAGCCGTTTCGGGCCTCGAAACCAAAACCATCAATTAATCTTTACCTTGTTCCCATCACATTCGAAAGCCTGCTCACACCTACTAGTACTACGTACCAAACCTGAACGTGTTCCCACTATGCAGGTATTAGTACTACTAGTGCTAGTACTTAGGTTATAAAAAGGGGAACTACCTAACCGAAAATTACTCTACCTTTCCTCCTCATAAGTGCTTCTTCTTCGTCCGTCGTTGCCATGGCCGGTGAGCAGAGCTCTAGGTCGAGAACTACTCGTAACAAGGGAGCGGCAACCAAGGCTGCGGAAAAAAAGAGAGGGCTCGCCGCCACGCAGAGACCTCGAAAGATCTCTCACGGGCAGGCGATGGCTCCCAGGAGCGCCCTAGCCGCGGAGGCGAACATGCCGAGCCGGCGGAGCTGGAGTCGTTATCCCTCGACGGCATGCCCGATCAGCTCAATAAGCACCTCAATAAGCAGAAGGAGTTCATCCAAGGCTTGACGGAGTTGCTGAAGGAGAGCCTCGACGACATGCCCGCTGAGCTCAATCAGCAGGGGGAGTTGACCGCCGGCTTGGTGATGCTGCTGAAGAAGAGCATTGCCTCGGAGAAGAAGGCGACCGGCGAAATCCTGCGACTTCAGGAGGACAAGGCGAAGCTCTGCCACGAGATCGACCTGTTGAAGGAGAAGAACGCCGGCTGGAAGAAGCTGCATGAGAATAGTAGTTCCTCGATGAAGATGCTGCAGGCCCTCGTCATGGAACAGAAGGAGGAGTTGGCGAAGCTCCGCATCGAGCACCCGGCTGCTGTCAAGGTACGTAATGCGGCCGTGGAACAGATGATGAAGGCTCGCGTCGAGAAATCCCGCGTCATGGACAGAATGAAGAAGATGGCGGAGGAGACGCGCAAGGAGATGGAGGTCGTGGAGGCGATGAAGAAGCAGTTACGACTCCGCGGCGAATTAGATCATTTGGGGTGATAATCTTCCTTCTTCTTTTGCTGCTGTGTTTCATCTTTTGCTTCGGGTGTTTCACCGCACGTGTCACGTTCTCTGCGAGGCATGAATAGAACAATGGTTTTTGTTTTTTGAGGGAATGAATAGAACAATGCTAACAATGAGATGACTAGCAAATTAGATCATTTTTGATCGCCATATGGCACTGGGCTGCCGTGTTTCATGCTCCTCCGTCGCAGTACTACTCCAGTGGAAAACTTGAGTATACCGCACGGTTCTTTGCTCCTCCTCGATCAGGTCGTCGGCGCATTTATACGAGCAGTCAAATCACAAGGCCCCGCCTTCCAGCAGTAATGAGCCGTCAAATCACAAAGGCCCTCGCCTCTCGTGAAACCGACCAAGCTAGACTGCCCCGCCCTCTAGCCTTTTAAAAAATGTATACTTTTGTACAACAGTAGTATCGATGGATTGCGCCATGGAGCAAAACTTGAAATTAAAAAAAGGTGGTACATATAGAGAGCGCTCGTCGCCAAATTATGCATATAGTACTATTAAAAAGGCTAGTCACAATAATGGTGTCCAGCACAACCCACCCCTCAAATAAAACTAAGCACCCTGGAATTCTTTGACAAAACTAAGCACCCTGAAATTCTTTGACAACTAAACTGCTGGCTATATGATGTTGGCCATATATATTGTACGTATATAATGTGAATAAACGAGTGGTAGTACTATACCAACTAAAAGATGAAATGTAAGAAATACTAGTATGTACTTACTGAAGAGTTAAAGTAACAAGAAGAAACATAACATAGTTCTGCTGGGGGCTCAGCACAACACACCCCTCAAATTAAATTAAGCACACCTGAAATTAAACTTTGCAACTATTCCGGTAGACACTGCATTAGAACCACCATGAGCAACGACACTGCCACCTTACTCGGAGTCCTCGTCCACGTCCTCGACTTCGTCCTTGTCCCTCTTCCTCTTGGCCGATACTTCTTTGCTTGAACCGCCAACTTGGCTGTTGCTCTTCATCCAACCCTTGTAGATATTGAAACAAAGGTAGCCATCCATTGCAGCGTACTGGATGTGGTCTATATCTAGTACATTCCGCTGCCATGCATGACGATGAAACGTGTATGGAGGTTTCTCCAGTTTACCGTACGAAGGATGAACCATGGCTCCTGCCAGGGTCAGCATTGAAGGCTGACGAGAGGACACCAGCCGATTCTTTTGGAGGTCGAAGGTGTTGCCTACAACGAGGCCTATCCGACGCAGGACTTCTTTGTCGTTACCAAAGTCTACAGTAACGAATTTGACTAGGTTGCTCTCGAGGAAGTCCTTAAAATCCTGGCACTCAACGTCGGCATGGCATATGTGGTAGACCAAGCATAAGTCATGCACGCAAACCTGGATCACGGCGGGCTTCTTCCTCTCTTCGTCCTTTAGATCCTTCTCTCGTCCCACGACTGTGGTGTACTCAACATCTAGCCCGGCGACCCACTCATCATGTGAGTCTTCGAACATGCGTCTGAAGCGAGAAAGGCATCCTTTCACCGTCGCGGAAGAACGGGTGTAGATGACGTCGAACTCATCGCCGGTGATGGTTCTAACCTTGTACTCACCGCCGATCGGGGAGATTTGGGACGCCATGGATTTGGGAGGAGGGTTAGGATTAGTGGAACTGCCGTAATGTGAATGGACGGGACGACTAGGAGCGAACCGCCGTAGTATTAAAGGACGTGCGGGGACGAGTAGGAGCGAACTGCCAGCGTGCGAACGGCAGGGTAGTGGCTTTCCATTCTCCCATGATACGGGCTTCCGAGAGCCCTTGGATCGGAGATCGAACGGTTGCATGGCGTGATTCTAGACCAATGGGCGAATATCCTATCCTGGAGGGTTATTCTGCAAATTTTCAGCAACTTAGCATGCGACCGTTTGATCTCAGATCCAAGGGCTGCCAGCAGCCCGTATCATGGTCGCGCCTACCACGACCGTCGCGTCGCTCGCGCGGTCGCGCCCTTGGAGATTTAACACGGTGCGTTAGGCTATCTGATGTTGGCATGTCATACATAGTCATCACTTAGTCACTCATACTACAACAAGGTTGGCTATAAGGTTGGTATAAGTTTTTTTACTCCTCTCTATCTCTTTCTTCGTACTCCCTCCGTCCCATAATATAAGAACGTTTTTGACACTAGTGTAGTGCCAAAAACGTTCTTATATTATGGGACACAGGGAGTACTAGTATTTATTGCATTTGCCAAGGAGTGACCTCTTCCAATGAAATGGTGTTGCTAAGTTTGCTTCATTTAATTAGCTATAGACTCAAAATTGTCTTTTCACCTAGGTACACGCGCTTAGCACCGTTTCTTCCTTGGGTCACCAAACTAGCCTCTCTCTTCTTGATTAACTTGCCACATCAGACTCTTAAGCACCTGTAGGAGCAAGTAAGGTGCCCGTCCGTTGCACGGAAGAGTGAAATGCATTGATCGGGGTGTTGTTTATTTTGACAAAGGATGTGGGGGTCATCTCATGTGCAACCGGGTCGACGTGTCAAGCACCAAATAACAGTGCAGAACAGCAGGGGGACGCACCCCACTCGTACCGGCCCAGTGTTAGTAATGAGCAATGAGACGTCAAATCACAATGCCGCACCTTCCCAGACGGACGAAGCAACCATTATTTCACACTTCGGTTCGACATCATCTCAAACCACGTACTAGTATTGCTTCTGCCTCAAGAGGGACACGCGCATCGCCTTGGTACATCATGACACGTGGGACCGCATGACAGGCCATGCTCCCCCGCCGATCGCTGGGTAAAATCACCTCATTTTTACTATACTTCCTCCGGATCGGTTTACTACATGGCATGCACGTCGTTCTAGGTTGAGAATTTAACTGGCTATATATATATATGTGATGAACAGTACGCTAGCCTTTTAAAAAATGTATACTTTTGTACAGTAGTACTCCACTATCGATGGATTGCGCCATGGAGCAAAAATTGAAATTTTAAAAAAAGGTGGTACATATAGAGAGCGCTCGTCGCCAAATTATGCATATAGTACTATTAAAAAAGCTAGTACGTGCTTAATTGGGGTGCTAAATTCTATTAAAGAAATACTAGTACTAGTATGTACATACTGAAGAGTTAAAGTAACGAGAAGAAACATAACATAGTTCTGCTGGGGGCTCAGCACAACACACCCCTCAAATTAAACTAAGCACACCTGAAATTAAACTATGCAACTAATCCGGTAGACACTGCATTAGAAGTTTAGAACCGCCATGAGCAACGACACTGCCACCTTACTCGGAGTCCTCGTCCACGTCCTCGACTTCGTCCTTGTCCCTCTTCCTCTTGGCCGATACTTCTTTGCTTGAACCGCCAACTTGGCTGTTGCTCTTCATCCAACCCTTGTAGATATTGAAACAAAGGTAGCCATCCATTGCAGCGTAGTGGATGTGGTCTATATCTAGTACATTCCGCTGCCATGCATGACGATGAAACGTGTAATGAGGTTTCTCCAGTTTGCGGTACGAAGGATGAACCATGGCTCCTGCCAGGGTCAGCATTGAGGGCTGACGAGAGGGCACCAGCCGATTCTTCTGGAGGTCGAAGGGGTTGCCTACAACGAGGCCTATCCGACGCAGGACTTCTTTGTCGTTCTTAAAGTCTACAGTAACGAATTTGACTGTTTTGTCCTCGAGGAAGTTCTTAAAATCCTGGCACTCAACGTCGGCATGGCATATGTGGTAGACCAAGCAAACGTTATGTACGCAAACCTGGATCACGGCGGGCTTCTTCCTCTCTTCGTCCTTTAGATCCTTCTCTCGTCCCACGACTGTGGTGTACTCAACATCTAGCCCAGCGACCCACTCATCATGTGAGTTTTCGAACATGCGTCTGAAGCGAGAAAGGCATCCTTTCACCGTCGCGGAAGTACGGGTGTAGATGACGTCGAACTCATCGCCGGTGATGGTTCTAACCTTGTACTCACCGCCGATCGGGGAGATTTGGGACGCCATGGATTTGGGAGGAGGGTTAGGATTAGTGGAACTGCCGTAATGTGAATGGACGGGACGACTAGGAGCGAACCGCCGTAGTATTAAAGGACGTGCGGGAAAGAGTAGGAGCGAACTGCCAGCGTGCGAACGGCAGGGTAGTGGCTTTCCATTCTCCCATGATACGGGCTTCCGAGAGCCCTTGGATCTGAGATCGAACGGTTGCATGGCGTGATTCTAGACCTATGGGTGAATATCCTATCCTGGAGGGTTATTCTTAAAATTTTCAGCAACTTAGCATACGACCGTTTGATCTCAGATCCAAGGGCTGCCAGCAGCCCGTATCATGGTCGCGCCTACCACGACCGTCGCGTCGCTCGCGTGGTCGCGCCCTTGGAGATTTAACACGGTGCGTTAGGCTATCTGATGTTGGCATGTCATACATAGTCATCACTTAGTCACTCATACTACAACAAGGTTGGCTATAAGTGTATTTTTTTACTCCTCTCTATCTCTTTCTTTGTACTCCGTACGTCCCATAATATAAGAATGTTTTTGACACTAGCTAGTGTAGTGTCAAAAACGTTCTTATATAATGGGACACAGGGAGTACTAGTATTTATTGCATTTGCCAAGGAGTGACCTCTTCCAATGAAATGGTGTTGCTAAGTTTGCTTCATTTAATTAGCTATAGACTCAAAATTGTCTTTTCACCTAGGTACACGTGCTTAGCACCGTTTCTACCTTGGGTCACCAAACTAGTCTCTCTCTTCTTGATTAACTTGCCACATCAGACTTTATGCCTATGTGGCAAGCTTAAGCACCTGTAGGAGCAAGTAAGTACAATAGTGCGCTTTACATGGCATTTTTGTATATGTGGAGGAAAGAGAGGAAAGGAAAAAGTGGAGAAGTGGGCTCTCATGCATGAGCCAGCCTCTACTAATACATGGTGGAGCATTGGGAGAGGCACCTGTATGGAGGTGGTTAGGAATCGGGAGACTCACGCAGGTCGTAGCGCCATAGTTAAAATGATAATGGCAAGTCAAATAACGGGGCCCCACCTGTCTAGCAGTAGCTTGCTGTCAAATCACACAGCCCCACGTTTGCAGTAGCCTACTCCCTCGTCTTCTCACATCTCTGTCGAACCGACTAGGTGGAACTGTCCCGCTGCCTACCGGGCAGGAAAAGCCCCGCCCTCGACTTTTAAATAGTATATAGTATACTAATTTTGTATCCATGGATTGCGCCCGCGCCATGGAGCAAAGCGTCTAGAAAACGGCGGTACACATGTACGGAGTATACAGCATGCATGTCGCGTTCGCGTCGCACCCCAGACGGTCGGTCGATCTGGCATGCTGCTCTCCGAATGGAACGCGTGTCATATTGCGTTCGCACACACATGTGGGACGGCAATTGAGAACCAACCATATGCACACTCCCCGGCCCCGCAAGTCGGTTGACTTAATAGAAGAGGGAGACGAGCGATAGTACTAGAGAAGTGTTGTACTACGTTGGTGCCTGGAGATCCCTGCAAGACACGGAAGATCAGTTCGTCCATGCATGTGACCAGACTCCAGCAGACACGCCTGGATTGGCTATCGTCTACATATCGTGCAGGCTGTGTTGTACATGGCTGTAGTTGTGGTGAGAAATCTAAAAAAAGGTTTCTTGTCATCTCGCAAAATTATGTGTCATGTGCTTCGGATCAATGCGAGGGATAAACATCGACAACTGAGTTGGGCTAGTCATTGGGGGCACATGCACGAACAGTGACTACTCGGCTACCATCTAGGTCAAGCCGGCTATGTTAATTCGACATATATCGATGGACCCCTTTTCTATGAGTTTATCTTTAATTTGAGCTTTGTTCCTCGTCTAATTTGTTCGTCGGGATTCATGTTGTCTCCTTTGGGCAGTGAGGTTATGATTTCTTGTCATGTGGCATTTTTTCGTGTTATATCTTATAATCCGGCGCTTCAGATCAAAATGACGTCAACTGCGCCTCCGGGCCACGTGCATGAAGACTTCTCGACAGTCATTGACGAGGTCAAGCCGGCTCCGGTAGACAAAAGAGAACTAAGTACTACTCCACTATATAGGCAGGAGCCTCCGCGCTTGCTTGCTAGTGTAGCTCTCTTCACACCGTATCGGCCTCTCTAGATCTAAACACGAGAGCGGTGCCCACACACTCTCTCTCTCTCTCTGCTCACCGATGGTCACAAATCCAGCCGGATCCGCTCCGCCGGGGAAGGTGAGAAGGTGCAATGTTCACGTGGTCGTCCTCGGCGACGGCTCTTACCCACTGCTGGGCGTGTCCCGATCAGCCTGCCTTGCCGTTCTCTCCCAAGCACCGCTGGCGAGGGAGGGCCTCCGACCTCTTCTTCCTCGCTGCTGTAGTGTGGGCAGATCCGTACTCCCGCCGCCCACCTAGCGACATCCCGGCGACCATCAGGTATAACTTCCTTCGAAACCGGCCATGCTCTACTTCTTGAGCTCCCGACGTCACTGCATTTGTAACTTTTACTATTTCTCAGGCCCCCTCGTAGATAGGATCAATCGGCTGTTCGAAAACCACCTATTTGTTTTATGTTTAAGAGGTAAAACTAGTTCATGCACTCGAATCTAGTACTACTTGGTTCAAATAAGGAAGAAAGGGGGTGGGGGTGGGGGAGGATTTGTTACCTGAATCTAGGACTTGGTCGAAAGAGGAAATAATGGGGGCGAAAAGTAGCAGAGACTGGCTATCCAACCGGTCTCTAGGTCTAATAGGGAAATAAAGGGAAACACAGTACAAACTCAATATAAAGCCGATCTATTGGTTGAAAAAGGAAAGAAAGTGGGGACTGGGGGAGAAGTTGTTGGGGAACGTAGTAATTTCAAAAAAATTCCTACGTGCACACAAGATCATGGTGATGGCATAGCAACGAGAGGGGAGAATGTTGTCCATGTACCATCGTAGACAGTAAGCGGAAGCGTTATGACAACGCGGTTGATGTAGTCGTACGTCTTCACGATCCGACCGATCCAAGCACTGAACGTACGGCATCTCCGAGTTCAGCACACGTTCAGCTCGATGACGATCCCCGGGCTCCGATCTAGCAAAGCTTTGGGGATGAGTTCCGTCAGCACGACGGCGTGGTGACGATGATGATGCTCTACCGGCGCAGGGCTTCGCCTAAACTCCGCGGCGATATGACCGAGGTGGAATATGGTGGAGGGGGGCACCGCACACGGCTAAGGAACAATCTGTAGATCAACTTGTGTGTCCTGGGGTGCCCCCCTGCCCCCGTATATAAAGGAGCAAGGGGGGAGGCCGGCCAGCCCCTTGGGCGCGCCAAGGAAGGAGGAATCCTCCTCCTAGTAGGAGTAGGACTCCTCCTTTCCTACTCCTACTAGGAGGGGGAAGGAAGGGGGAGAGGGGGAAGGAAAGAGGGGGGGCGCCGCCCCGCCCTCCTAGTCCAATTTGGACCAGAGGGGGGAGGGGGCGCGCGGCCCATGCTGGCCGCCCCTCTCTCCTTTCTGCTAAGGCCCATAAGGCCCAATATTCTCCCGGGGGGTTCCGGTAACCCCCTCGGCACTCCTGTTTTCTCCGAAATCACCCGGAACACTTCCGGTGTCCGAATATAGTCGTCCAATATATCAATCTTTATATCTCGACCATTTCGAGACTCCTCGTCATGTCTGTGATCACATCCGGGACTCCGAACAAACTTCGGTACATCAAAACTTATAAACTCATAATAAAACTGTCATCGTAACGTTAAGCGTGCGGACCCTACGGGTTCGAGAACTATGTAGACATGACCTAGAACCATCCTCGGTCAATAACCAATAGCGGGACCTGGATGCCCATATTGGTTCCTACATATTGTACGAAGATCTTTATCGGTCAAACCGCATAACAACATACGTTGTTCCCTTTGTCATCGGTATGTTACTTGCCCGAGATTTGATCGTCGGTATCCAATACCTAGTTCAATCTCGTTACCGGCAAGTCTCTTTACTCGTTCCATAATGCATCATCCCGTAACCAACTCATTTGGTCACATTGCTTGCAAGGCTTATAATGATGTGCATTATCAAGAGGGCCTAGAGATACCTCTTCGACAATCGGAGTGACAAAACCTAATCTCGAAATATGCCAACTCAACATGTACCTTCGGAGACACCTGTAGTACTCCTTTATAATCACCCAGTTACGTTGTGACGTTTGGTAGTACCCAAAGTGTTCCTCCGGTAAACGGGAGTTGCATATTTCTCATAGTTACAGGAACATGTATAAGTCATGAAGAAAGCAATAGCAGTATACTAAATGATCAAGTGCTAGGCTAACGGAATGGGTCATGTCAATCACATCATTCTTCTAATGATGTGATCCCATTAATCAAATGACAACACATGTTTATGGTTAGGAAACATAACCATATTTGATTAATGAGCTAGTCAAGTAGAGGCATACTAGTGACTATATGTTTGTCTATGTATTCACACATGTATCATGTTTCCGGTTAATACAATTCTAGCATGAATAATAAACATTTATCATGATATGAGGAAATAAATAATAACTTTATTATTGCCTCTAGGGCATATTTCCTTCAGTCTCCAACTTGCACTAGAGTCAATAATCCAGATTACATAGTAATGATTCTAACACCGATGGAGTCTTGGTGTTGATCATGTTTTGCTCGTGAGAGAGGCTTAGTCAATGGGTCTGCAATATTCAGATCCGTATGTATTTTGCAAATCTCTATGTCTCCCACTTGGACTTGGTCCCGAATGGAATTGAAGCGTCTCTTGATGTGCTTGGTCCTCTTGTGAAATTTGGATTCCTTTGCCAAAGCAATTGCACTAGTATTGTCACAGAAGATCTTCATTGGTCCCGATGCACTAGGAATGACAGCTAGATCGGTAATGAACTCCTTCATCCAGACTCCTTCATTTGCTGCTTCAGAAGCAGCTATGTACTCCGCTTCACATGTAGATCCCGCCACGACGCTTTGTTTAGAACTGCACCAACATACAGCTCCACCGTTTAATAAAAACACGTATCTGGTTTGCGATTTAGAATCGTCTGGATCAGTGTCAAAGCTTGCATCAACGTAACCATTTACGACTAGCTCTTTGTCACCTCCATATACGAGAAACATATCCTTAGTCCTTTTCAGGTATTTCAGGATGTTCTTGACCACTATCCAGTGATCCACTCCTGGATTACTTTGGTACCTTCCTGCCAAGCTTATTGCTAAGCATACGTCAGGTCTAGTACACAACATTGCATACATGATAGAGCCTATGGCTGAAGCATAGGGAACATCTTTCATTTTCTCTCTATCTTCTGCTGTGGTCGGGCATTGAGTTTGACTCAACTTCACACCTTGTAGCACAGGCAAGAAACCTTTCTTTTCCTGATCCATCTTGAACTTTTTCAAAATTTTGTCAAGGTATGTGCTTTGTGAAAGTCCTATTAAGCATCTTGATCTATCTCTATAGATCTTGATGCCCAATATATAAGCAGCTTCACCGAGGTATTTCATTGAAAAACTTTTATTCAAGTATCCCTTTATGCTATCCAGAAATTCTATATCATTTCCAATTAATAATATGTCATCTACATATAAAATCATAAATCCTAAAGAGCTCCCACTCACTTTCTTGTAAATACAGGCTTCTCCAAAAGTCTGTATAAAACCATATGCTTTGATCACACTATCAAAACGTTTATTCCAACTCCGAGATGCTTGCACCAGTCCATAAATGGATCGTTGGAGCTTGCACACTTTGTTAGCACCTTTTGGATCAACAAAACCTTCTGGTTGCATCATATACAACTCTTCTTCCAGAAATCCATTCAATAATGCAGTTTTGACATCCATTTGCCAAATTTCATAATCATGAAATGCAGCAATAGCTAACATGATTCGGACAGACTTAAGCATCGCTACGGGTGAGAAAGTCTCATCGTAGTCAACCCCTTGAACTTGTCGAAAACCTTTCGCAATAAGTCGAGCTTTATAGACAGTTATATTACCATCAGCGTCAGTCTTCTTCTTAAAGATGCATTTATTCTCAATGGCTTGCCGATCATCGGGCAAGTCAACCAAAGTCCATACTTTGTTTTCATACATGGATCCCATCTCAGATTTCATGGCCTCTAGCCATTTTGCGGAATCTGGGCTCATCATCGCTTCCTCATAGTTCATAGGTTCATCATGGTCAAGTAACATGACTTCCAGAATAGGATTACCGTACCACTCTGGCGCGGATCTTACTCTGGTAGACCTACGAGGTTCAGTAGAAACTTGATCTGAAGTTTCATGATCAATATCATTAGCTTCCTCACTAGTTGGTGTAGTTGTCACAGGAACCGGTTCTTGTGATGAACTACTTTCCAACAAGGGAGTAGATACAGTTATCTCATCAAGTTCTACTTTCCTCCCACTCACTTCTTTCAAGAGAAACTCCTTCTCTAGAAAGGATCCGATTTTAGCAACGAAAATCTTGCCCTCAGATCTGTGGTAGAAGGTGTACCCAATAGTCTCTTTTTGGTATCCTATGAAGACACATTTCTCCGATTTGGGTTCGAGCTTATCTGGTTGAAGTTTCTTCACATAAGCATCGCAGCCCCAAACTTTAAGAAACGACAACTTTGGTTTCTTGCCAAACCACAGTTCAAAAGGCGTCGTCTCAACGGATTTTGATGGTGCCCTATTTAACGTGAATGCGACCGTCTCTAAAGCATAACCCCAAAATGATAGTGGTAAATCAGTAAGAGACATCATAGATCGCACCATATCTAGTGAAGTACGATTACGATGTTCGGACACACCATTTCATTATGGTGTTCCGGGTGGCGTGAGTTGCGAAACTATTCCGCATTGTTTCAAGTGTACACCAAACTCGTAACTCAAATATTCTCCTCCACGATCAGATCGTAGAAACTTTATTTTCTTGTTACGATGATTTTCCACTTCACTCTGAAATTATTTGAACTTTTCAAATGTTTCAGACTTGTGTTTCATTAAGTAGATATACCCATATCTGCTCAAATCATCTGTGAAGGTGAGAAAAAAATGATACCCGCCGCAAGTCTCAACATTCATTGGACCACAAACATCAGTATGTATGATCTCCAACAAATCAGTTGCTCGCTCCATAGTTCCGGAGAACAGCGTTTTAGTCATCTTGCCCATGAGGCACGGTTCGCAAGTACCAAGTGATTCATAATCAAGTGATTCCAAAAGCCCATCAGTATGGAGTTTCTTCATGCGCTTTACACCGATATGACCTAAACGGCAGTGCCACAAATAAGTTGCACTATCGTTATCAACTCTACATCTTTTGGTTTCAACACTATGAATATGTGTATCACTACTATCGAGATTCAATAAAAATAGACCACTCTTCAAGGGTGCATGACCATGAAAGATATTACTCATATAAATAGAACAACCATTATTCTCTGATTTAAATGAATAACCGCCTCGCATTAAACAGGATCCAGATATAATGTTCATGCTCAACACTGGCACCAAATAACAATTATTTAGGTCTAAAACTAATCCCGATGGTAGATGTAGAGGTAGCGTGCCGACCGCGATCACATCGACTTTGGAACCATTTCCCACGCGCATCGTCACCTCGTCCTTAGCCAATCTTCGCTTAATTCGTAGTCCCTGTTTCGAGTTGTAAATATTAACAACAGAACCAGTATCAAATACCCAGGTGCTACTGTGAGCATTAGTAAGGTACACATCAATAACATGTATATCACATATACCTTTGTTCACTTTGCCATCCTTCTTATCCGCCAAATACTTGGGGCAGTTCCGCTTCCAGTGTCCAGTCTGCCTGAAGTGGAAGCACTCAGTTTCAGGCTTAGGTCCAGACTTGGGTTTCTTCTCTTGAGCAGCAACTTGCTTACCGTTCTTTTTAAAGTTCCCCTTCTTCTTCCCTTTGCCCTTTTTCTTGAAACTGGTGGTCTTGTTAACCATCAACACTTGATGCTCCTTCTTGATTTCTACCTCCGCAGCCTTTAGCATTGCGAAGAGCTCGGGAATAGTCTTATTCATCCCTTGCATATTATAGTTCATCATGAAGCTCTTGTAGCTTGGTGGCAGTGATTGGAGAATTCTGTCAATGACACTATCATCACGAAGATTAACTCCCAGTTGAATCAAGTGATTATTATACCCAAACATTTTGAGTATGTGTTCACTAACAGAACTATTCTCCTCCATCTTGCAGCTATAAAACTTATTGGAGACTTCATATCTCTCAATCCGGGCATTTGCTTGAAATATTAACTTCAACTCCTGAAACATCTCATATGCTCCATGACATTCAAAACGTCGTTGAAGACCCGGTTCTAAGCCGTAAAGCATGGCACACTGAACTATCGAGTAGTCATCAACTTTGCTCTGCTAGACGTTCTTAACGTCGTTAGTTGCATCAGCAGCAGGCCTGGCACCCAGCGGTGCTTCCAGGACGTAATTTTTCTGTGCAGCAATGAGGATAATCCTCAGGTTACGGACCCAGTCCGTGTAATTGCTACCATCATGTTTCAACTTTGCTTTCTCAAGGAACGCATTAAAATTTAACGGAACAACAGCATTAGCCATCTATCTACAAACAAACATAGACAAGCAAAATACTATCAGGTACTAAGTTCATGATAAATTTAAGTTCAATTAATCATATTACTTAAGAACTCCCACTTAAACAGACATCTCTCTAGTCATCTAAGTGATCATGTGATCCAAATCAACTAAACCATGTCCGATCATCACGTGAGATGGAGTAGTTTCAATGGTGAACATCACTATGTTGATCATATCTACTATATGATTCACGTTCGACCTTTCGGTCTACGTGTTCCGAGGCCATATCTGTATACGCTAGGCTCGTCAAGTATGACCTGAGTATTCCGTGCGTGCAACTGTTTTGCACCCGTTGTATTTGAACGTAGAGCCTATCACACCCGATCATCACGTGGTGTCTCAGCACGAAGAACTTTCGCAACGGTGCATACTCAGGGAGAACACTTCTTGATTATTAAGTGAGAGATCATCTTAAAATGCTACCGTCAATCAAAGCAAGATAAGATGCATAAAGGGTAAACATCACATGCAATCAATATAAGTGATATGATATGGCCATCATCATCTTGTGCTTGTGATCTCCATCTTTGAAGCACCGTCGTGATCACCATCGTCACCGGCGCGACACCTTGATCTCCATCGTAGCATCGTTGTCGTTACGCCATCTATTGCTTCTACGACTATCTCTACCGCTTAGTGATAAAGTAAAACAATTACAGGGCGTTTGCATTTCATACAATAAAGCGACAATCATATGGCTCCTGCCAGTTGCCGATAACTTCGGTTACAAAACATGATCATCTCATACAATAAAATATAGCATCACGTCTTGACCATATCACATCACAACATGCCCTGGAAAAACAAGTTAGACGTCTTCTACTTTGTTGTTGCAAATTTTACATGGCTACTACGGGCTTTAGCAAGAACTGTTCTTACCTATGCATAAAAACCACAACGATAGTTCGTCAAGTTGGTGCTGTTTTAACCTTCGCAAGGACCGGGCGTAGCACACTCGATTCAGCTAAAGTGAGAGAGACAGACACCCGCCAGCCACCTTTAAGGACGAGTGCTCGCAACGGTGAACCAGTCTCGCGTAAGCGTACGCGTAATGTCGGTCCGGGCCGCTTCATCTCACAATACCGCCGAACCAAAGTATGACATGCTGGTAAGCAGTATGACTTGTATCGCCCACAACTCACTTGTGTTCTATTCGTACATATAACTTCAATGCATAAAACCTAGGCTCGGATACCACTGTTTGGGAACGTAGTAATTTCAAAAAAATTCCTATGTGCACGCAAGATCATGGTGATGGCATAGCAACGAGAGGGGAGAGTGTTGTCCACGTACCCTCGTAGACCGTAAGCGGAAGCGTTATGACAACGCGGTTGATGTAGTCGTACGTCTTCACGATCCGACCGATCCAAGCACCAAACGTACGGCACCTCCGAGTTCAGCACACGTTCAGCTTGATGACGATCCCCGGCTCCGATCCAGCAAAGTTTCGGGGATGAGTTCCGTCAGCACGACGGCGTGGTGACGATGATGATGCTCTACCGGCGCAGGGCTTCGCCTAAACTCCGCGACAATATGACCGAGGTGGAATATGGTGGAGGGGGGCACCGCACACGGCTAAGGAACGATCCATAGATCAACTTGTGTGTCCTGGGGTGCCCCCCTGCCCCCGTATATTAAGGAGCAAGGGGGAGGCCGGCCGTCCCCTTGGGCGCGCCAAGGGCGGAGGAATCCTCCTCCTAGTGGGAGTAGGACTCCTCCTTTCCTACTCCTACTAGGAGGGGAAAGGAAGGGGGAGAGGGGGAAGGAAAGAGGGGGGGCGCCGCCCCCCCTCCTAGTCCAATTCGGACCAGAGGGGGGAGGGGGCGTGTGGCCCATGCTGGACGCCCCTCTCTCCTTTCCCCTAAGGCCCATAAGGCCCAATACTCTCCTGGGGGGTTCCGGTAACCCCCTCGGCACTCCGGTTTTCTCCGAAATCACCCGGAACACTTCCGGTGTCCGAATATAGTCGTCCAATATATCAATCTTTATGTCTCAACCATTTCGAGACTCCTCGTCATGTCCGTGATCACATCCGGGACTCCGAACAAACTTCGGTACATCAAAACTTATAAACTCATAATAAAACTGTCATCGTAACGTTAAGCGTGCGGACCCTACGGGTTCGAGAACTATGTATACATGACCTAGAACCATCCTCGGTCAATAACTAATAGCGGGACCTGGATGCCCATATTGGTTCCTACATATTCTACGAAGATCTTTATCGGTCAAACCTCATAACAACATACGTTGTTCCCTTTGTCATCGGTATGTTACTTGCCCGAGATTTGATCGTCGGTATCCAATACTTAGTTCAATCTCGTTACCGGCAAGTCTCTTTACTCGTTCCGTAATGCATCATCCCGTAACCAACTCATTTGGTCACATTGCTTGCAAGGCTTATAATGATGTGCATTACCGAGAGGGCCCAGAGATACCTCTCCGACAATCGGAGTGACAAAACCTAATCTCGAAATACGCCAACTCAACATGTACCTTCGGAGACACCTGTAGTACTCCTTTATAATCACCCAGTTACGTTGTGACGTTTGGTAGTACCCAAAGTGTTCCTCCGGTAAACGGGAGTTGCATATTTCTCATAGTTACAGGAACATGTATAAGTCATGAAGAAAGCAATAGCAGTATACTAAACGATCAAGTGCTAGGCTAACGGAATGGGTCATGTCAATCACATCATTCTTCTAATGATGTGATCGCATTAATCAAATGACAACACATGTCTATGGTTAGGAAACATAACCATCTTTGATTAATGAGCTAGTGAAGTAGAGGCATACTAGTGACTATATGTTTGTCTATGTATTCACACATGTATCATGTTTCCGGTTAATACAATTCTAGCATGAATAATAAACATTTATCATGATATGAGGAAATAAATAATAACTTTATTATTGCCTCTAGGGCATATTTCCTTCACAAGTCAACAGAGTAAGCCCAACACTAGATTTGCTAGCCTCACACAGTATAAGGTGGCTATACAGAACAAAAATGGGACCAACCTAGATATCATGTTCTGATGTTTGTTGCCCCGAGCCACTATTATGTAATGCCACTGGTAAAATGTATCAGTCGCACTGTTAAAAGTAAGGACACGTTAAACCAATGTTGTTTTCAATGTAATGCCTCCAGTAATATGAATCAATGGCACTTCTTTACATGTCCTGCTAAAATTTCCCATTAAGATAATTTGGTTCTTTTCGTTAGAAACGCAACTGTCCTGGTCCGCCTACTCTCCCATGCCCAAAGTAATGTCATATTTAACGGTTGTCATAGTTAATCCTGATGCCCACACTAATATCTAGCAATGCCACTGCTTTAGAAATTGCTACTGTCCTTGTAGGATTTCCATTCAGATAAGGAACATGCTTCTTTTCATTTGATGCATGTTTCATCACTTGTTACTTGTTAGTCACCCTCCTTTCCACCTTTTTTGTGCAAACAGAGATATACATTTCATGCTCGATCTTAGTTGAACTGCGCGAATGATATCCATATTATAGTTGAGCATTCCAGGAGCTTCACAACCAACCTTGATGTTGCTCAATTTTATTGCAACTAATGAAGAAGAAGCTCTGTGGGTTTCATTTTCTGATGGAAATGGAACCGGGGCTGGAGCCCTTTTCTTAAATTTTTTTTGAAGAAGAAGCTGCTAGCTCACGGGACATTGCTTCATTTTAGGTGAACTGCACCAAAAGGTCCCATGAATTGAATCATCCATGTTGGTGACTGAAAGAGCCAGCTTCAGCATCCCAGTCTAAGCACCCCCGGCCTCCATCCTTGCAACACACGGTACACCTCGTTTGCCACCTGCTCGACCCTAGTGTCACTGATAAAATGTAGTACTAATACAGTTAAAATAGAGCGAGTGTCATCTCTATCATTTCATTTTCAATGTAGGCAAAGAAAGTGCTTCTCTTTGTTAAAGTATGTTTCATCAACTAGTCCCATTGTTAATGTTTAAGCGTTTCTGCAAACTGGGGTGCTTAATTTTAGTTGATATGTACAAAAATAGAGATTTGAATGTCTCAAGGCGCCTCCTTGTACTACTGCTCTACACTGATGTTCATCACCTGTAGAAGGTGTATCTGGGAGACTTGGGACGATGTCCAGTATGAGGCGTACCGTATGAGGCGTCGCAGGGCCCATCTCGCCCTCGCAGCATGGCATACTATGATACTATCGCAATATTTTATTCTATTTATTTTGTGTGTTTCATCAACTAGTGCCACTATAATGTAATCACGCTTTTTCATTATCTATGCAAACAGGGTTATTCAGCTGCATTTTGGTGGAACTGCACAAATGTACGTATGGAACCGGCATATATGCAGAGTGCGAGGTGTGCCAAGTAAAAATTACCGACACCTACCATGCTGCATGCACGCATTGGCATCCACCACAACCGGTGGGAGGTGTGGCGCTCTATGTGGACGGATCTTTCTCGGCATCAAATCCTCTAACGAAATACTAGTAGCTTATATTGGCAGTTTTCTAGGGAGTACTCTTTTCTGAAAGAACCACCAATCTAGTTTTCTTTATTTGTACACTATGTCACAACTTTGACCCAAAGGTCCAGAGCTATTTTAGGGTGATTGGCGTAGTACTCGGAGACTGATTATAAGCATGATTTTCATTAGCTGTCACACTGATTATAAGCATGAGCAGGTGGAAGATTAGGTTAGTGCGAAGCTTACCTTAAACCCTACCGCCGCCGTTGAAACGAGGCGACCGTCGAGGGAACCGTGGAGAACGTCGGGGAAGTGACGTCGCGCCATCCGTCCGCCTCTTGCGGTGGGAGAACGAATACTCCTGTGGCTCTGGCTGGCTCTGCACCCTCACGAACGGCACACCATACTCGATCGATTCATTATCCTCTGGGTGCTCGACCTTTGACCTGTACGCCCACCACCTCTGCCTGACTATCGCCTCAGGCGAATTTGTCTGCTCCATCGCTCATAGGAGATACTCGTTGAACTCGGAGGACTGCGGTGTGACTGCCGCCGAGGAGTACATGTACATCGCCGCCCTCATCGCCGCTGTCTCGCTCTTTTGCATACATTGCCACATGGCCCGCACCGTCCTCGAAATCTCCCACTCATTGTCAAACCAACTAAGGATCTCCTTCAACCTGGCTAACTTTGCCTGGTCGCCGCCGGTGATCTTCCTGATTCGTTGCTGCATCCTCTCCATAGATGTTGTTCTGAGTGGTCCGGTTCTAGCTTTGGAAGATGGGAGGAGAGGCGGTGGTATTGCAATGGAGAAGAGGGAGAGGAGAGGAGGTGGTTTTGGAATGGAGATGATGGAGAGGAGAGGAGGTGGTTTTGCAATGGAGAGAAGATCAGAAGAGGGAGAGACGAGACGGTGGTTTTGGAATGGAGATGATGGAGAGGAGAGGAGGTGGTTTTGGAATGGAGATGATGGAGAGGAGAGGAGGTGGTTTTGCAATGGAGAAGATCAGAAGAGGGAGAGGCGAGACGGTGGTTTTGGAATGGAGAGGATTGAGAGGAGAGGAGGTGGTTTTGCAATGGAGAAGATCAGAAGAGGGAGATGCGAGACGGTGGTTTTGGAATGGAGATGATGGAGAGGAGAGGAGGTGATTTTGCAATGGAGAAGAGGGAGAGGAGCGTGCGACAGCGATTTAGGATTGGGCGAGAGGGCCGGCGCGCTATGACTGGATCAAAATCAAAATCAATTTACCCTTCAATTAAGAAAGCGACCCCACATTAACTAGTCTCCCTTTTATTCTGGGTCATAATTGACCATGATTTTCGCACATAAAATATATGTTATACGTTGCAAAAATAATATAATTTGAAAGTACATTCAAATACGAACCAAACGATACAATTTTTGGTGAAATGCATTCACATGTTGCTTGTCACATGCAGTACATGGTCAAACTTTAACCCAAAATATGCAAAACAACAAAAAAATACTTCCAAGACCAGCGCCGCTCTTCCACTCTTCTCATGTTCCAATCTGAATCCAGCGCCGCTCCTCTCCTCTTCCATTTCAAAACCACCACCCTGCTCTCCTTTCCAGTCCAAAACCAGCGTCGCTCCTCTCCCGTTCTAATCCAAAACCAGCGCCGCTCCTCTCCTCTTCCATTCAAAAACCACTGCTGGCAAGTGAAGGTGCTGTGGAGAAGTAGATCGATGGAGGAGTACAACCAATACGTGAGGATCACAGACGGTGACCCTGTGAAGCTAGCTAGGATGTTGGAGATACAGTCTTGGTTTTACAACAAGGACCAACTAGCAGCGACGGCGACATCCATGGCCAAATATCTGCAACAGAGCGAAAAGGCGACGATACTCCCGGAGGGAGTCACGCCGGAGTACATAGAGCTGCTTCTCTGGGCCAAGGAGCAAACAGATTCACCGAATCCTATCGTGATGGAGCGGTGGTGGGAGTATCAATCCCAGATGGAGCATCCACCAGAGATTGAAGGATCGAGCAGCTACAGGGTGCCATTTGTGAGGGTGTCCTGCCAAAGCGAGCCGGTGGAGTCTTCGTCGACCGAACCCAACTGCAAGAGGAGAAAAGCAGTTGGCCCGACGACGCTTCCCCGCAATCATCTCCCTCGCCGTTCACATTGTCTCACGGGGCGGCTGTCTGCCGCCGAGGAATAGGAGGGGACTACCCCCCTGCCCAATAGTCGGGCAGGTTGTGAATTGTCAGGAAGAGCTTAGGGTTGTCAGTATTTTCAGGTTGTGAATTGTGTTTTGTGTTGTGTATTTTGAGAGTACTTTTAGATATGAATGTCTTTTCAATTTCAGATTTGCAGTATTGAGCATATGAAGAATTTTATGAATTCTAGAGATCTATTTTTAGCACTTAAAAAATGTAGTTTCATAGGAGTATAAAAGTGCAGACGAAAAGAAACTGCAAGTTTCAGTTTCAGATAAGAAACTGCAAGTTTAGTTTCAGATAAGAAACTGCAACTTTCAGAGGCAGAGCATTTATATTAACAAGGCCTTTTCAAACAGGGTTAACATCATGTTGGAAGTTTTATTCATGGTCAAAAATGGAACTACCAGCCAGTTAACATCATGCTGATCAACATTCATGCATAGCACATCTTCATATGATGCACTGTCAAAATGCCCACACAATGTTGAGTGTGCGAAACACAGAGAAAACGAGGGACGGAGTTTTGGCAAGTGTTGGACGTGGTTTTGGGCTGCCCCGTCTAGGCTTTCATTTTTAACATGCGCAGCCCACGACATCGGATGGGAGGGCCTGTTTGTATTTTCTTAGGGCCATCATGTATCGACCGGCGTATGGATCTCCCATCCGAGGTTTTATTTTTGGCAGCCCAATTTATGTATTTTTTTGAAGAAAACACAGCGGTCTATTCTATTTTCTATATAAGAATAGAAACGACATGTACAACTTATGTTTCCCTTTTAACTATATTATATATATTTATATTATTTTATATGTTATTATATATTATTTTTATTGTCATCATATATTTAACAGATACTTACATATGTAAGAAAAAAATATCCCACATCTTATTAACTTATAAAAATAATTTCTTAACAAATAAAATCCTGGATTGTTTTGGCACGAAAATTCTAGTGATTGTGTACAAAAGCTTGGTAAGATTTAAGGACGAATGTAATAATATCACATATTATTTAAATATATTTATAACAAAATGCTTAGCCCATTTTTATTTTTTGATAACATTGCTGGCCCAACCCAACATTATAATTAGAATCAGCCCAGCAAAATCGTGTATCTAGATAAAGTGCAAATGACCTGTAATTTTTTAGGAAATAAAATAAATGGGCCGCATGAAAGCTACATTAATTGTTCACCCAGCCCAGCTAATGGTTGTAATTCAAAAAAAAGATCAAATTGACTCTAAATTCTACCGCGCAAAAAAAAGACTATAAATTCTGAAAAAATGGGTTGAATACGTGCCACATTTTTGGAGGCTGGAATGTGGGCCAATAGGTCGAAGCCAACGCAAGTCATTGTAATTTTAGTCAACAAATGATTCTGACATGTTAGCCGTTGGATTTACATCAAACGGCCAGGATCCATCTTCAATCTCTCGTCTTCTTCCTCCAGCACCGCCGGGACCACCTCCTGCGTCCTGCTGCTAGCAGCTCTGCTTAGCACGCTTCGCTATGAAGCGCTACTCCACCGTTGGCCAGGCCATCCCTCCAACCCTCCACACCTCCTATTCTTCTCCACCGACTGCCGAACTACACCCCACTAGAACCAGTTAACCCTCGTACACCTCTCCCTCTGCGACTCTACTCCCGCGTCTTCCCATCTCCGGCTTGTTGTTGTCCGGGGCCTCGCCGTCGTCCACAACCTTGGATGCGCTCGGCGCGGCGTGGTCAACATAGTCAATGAACGACACCATCGGAAGTAGGCTATGCGTGGAGAGGCTGACAGCTGGGTCCACGGCCGCACACAAGGAAATGCCTCCTTATTATGTGCAAAATAATGATTCCTCCACCTGACATCTGGGACCCACCGGAAGGGCCTCTGTATTTCGCGAAAAAAACATGCCCCCCGCTGACTTGTCGGACCCACCAGCTATCTTTGCACGCAAGGAAGTGCCTCCTTATTACGCACAAAAAAATGAATACTCCCCCTGCCAGCTGGAACCCAGCATACTGGGAGGCTGACTTGTGGGCCTACCAAGTTGACGGGGACGGAGGGCTTTGTCAACTTAGTCAATATGAATGATTCTAGCTCGTGTTACCGTACGATGTTCATCCAACGGTTGTAGTGCTTCTTCAACCTCTAGTCTTCTTGCTCCAGCCGCCCAAACCAGCGCCGGTCGTGCCGCGTGCTCTTGCCTCCCGTGGCCGGTTGTGATGCCGCGGAGGCCTCACCGCCCCCTACTACTCCCACCGCTGGCCAGGCCATCCTTCTACTCACCCACACCCCTTGTTAATCTACGGCAACAGCAGCCTCACACCGCAGCCGAACCAATGAACCTTCGTACTCCTCTTCGCGTGGGCATACACTGCTGCGTCTTCCCCAGCTCCGAGTCGTCCCCTTCCTAGGACTCGCCGTCGTCCACCGCCGTGGTGCTCTCGGCGCGGAGTGCTCAACGTGGTCAAGGAACGACTTCCATCGGACGTGGACTGTACTTGGGGAGGCTGACTGTAACGCCCCGGATCCGATGCGCTAGGTGTCTGCCAGTTATTCGCCATTGTTGCCATGTCATTTGCTTGCGTGTTGCATTTCATCATGTCATCATGTGCATTTCATTTTGCATACATGTTTGTCTCATGTATCCGAGCATTTTCCCCGTTGTCCATTTTGCAATCCGGCGCTCCTATGTCATCCGGTGTCCCCTTCTTGCCTCTCTTCGTGAGCGGGTGTTGAACGTTCTCGGAATGGCCCGAGGTTTGCCAAGCGGCCTTGGTATAGCACCGGTAGACCGCCTGTCAAGCTTCGTGCCATTTGGAGGTCGTTTGGTAGTCCAACGGTTAACCGGGTAACCGTAAAGCCCCTCTCTCTTTGCAGCCCAACACCCCTTCCAAACTGGCCCAAAACCCATCTAACTCCCCTCCATGCTCTCGGTCGTTCGATCACGATCGTGTGGCCGAAAACCGCTCCTCATTTGGACTCTCCTAGCTCCCTCTATCTATAAATATGCCCCTCCCCCCGAAATTCACGGATGATTCCTCCCGAAACCCTAAAAATCCCCTCTCCGCGCACTGGACATGTCCGTCCAGCCGCCGGACATGTCCAGCCGCCATCCCTCGCCCAACCAGGAGCCGCCACCTGTCCGCCGCCGTCGTCCCCGCGGCCGCGGCCCACCGAGCCCATCGCGGGCCCGCGCGAACCCTACCACGCCCGCCGCCCGTCCCGCCGGTTTCCGCCGCCGCCGCCGCTGCAGGCGCTGTCCCGCCGGCCGCTGCCGCGCCCGTCGCCCGTCTCCCTCGCTGGCGCGCCGCCGTGGCCCACCTCCGCCTTCCTCCGCCCCGCCCGCGCCTACCCGCGCGCGAGGTCGCCGGAGCAGGGGCCGCCGCGCCGCCCCAAGCTCCCTCCGGCGCCTCCCCTTCGTCGCGCCACCGCCTCCACCCTTTGCCCACCGCCGGCGCGCCACCGCTCGGCTCCGAGCCACCGAGCCCCGCCGCGGCCAGATCCGGTCGGGCCGAACCGGATCCAGCTGGCCCAGAGCTCCTCTGGTCTTCCTCGCCCATCGCCGGCCTCCTCCGCTCGCCGGAGTTCGCCGGAGCTCTTCCTCCGTCCAGATCCGTGAGGGTGGATGAGATCCACCCATCCCCGCAACCAAACGGCGCCCCCGATCCCGGATCTCCTCGTCCCGCATGAACCCGTCTCGCGTTGACTTTTCGCGGAGGTATAATTTGCCTGTCCCCGAATCTGCAGTAATTTTCATGCCATGTTCATCGCATTGTATCTCTGCATCCGTAGCTCTGTTTTGTGCGTGTAATATGTCAAATTGTTCGTCTCGACGAGTACATCATTTCATTCCATTGCATCATATTCATTTGAGGTCATCTAGATGCCTGAATCATTGTTGTAAGAGTGCTTCATGATGTTTTCTGCTGTCTGTTATCAGAACGAGCTCTTTTGTCATTTTTTTCCATGATTGATGTGTGCATCCTATGAGGTTGATGTCTAAATGTGTTTTGAACTGTGCCATGTCTTCTTTACAGAGGTTCTTACCATGTATTTTTGTGATCAATGTGGTGACTAGCACAAGCATGCAAACTAGGCATCGTGATGTTGCTGATTTTAGTCTCTGTTCTGCTGTTATTTTAATGCCATGTAAACTTGGTGCTATAGAGAGATCCATGTTTACTTTTGCTTCAAAATGTTTCCTGGCAGATTGTTTACCTGTTATTCAATTTGGCCAAGGTTGTTATAGTTGATCCTTGCATGCTATGGACTTGTTCTTGCCTTGGTTGGTTACATAAACATGTCTTCTTGATGATGCTATGCTTATATTGGCATGCAATGACTTGTGGTGAGTGAATCGAGCTAGTTAAATAGGGTTCATGATGTTGCTGTTTTGCTAGGCTAAATCTGTTATCTCGTGATGCTATATAAACAAGTTGCTACTAATCATTCTATGCATAATCTGGAGATGTTCTATAAACATGTTTTGTTCTACATGTCATGCTATATCCATCCATGCCCTTGGTAGGATTTATAGCTTGCTTTAGCTAGTTGTTTCCTTGCTCCAAAGTTGCTTCATAATGATGCTGTCAACCTGTTAACATTAAGTTCAGTTGTTTCCATGTGTTTTGCTAGTGATCCATGCAACATATGACCTTGCTCTTGCCATGCTTAACTTCACAAACATGCCTTCGTACTGTTGGTTTCCTTGCCATGACATGTATTGCTCTGTAGTGAGTTTCACAAGCTCATCTACATGCCTTCATAATTCTGTTTCTGCCATGTTTGAATCTGTATAATAACTTGCTATGTTTACATAGGTGCCATCATATTTTCTGATCCTTTTTGGCTTATGGTCAGTAAGGGACTTTTGATCTATGCAATTAGTAGAATCATGCCATGCCTTTGTTTTCCATTATAAGTTCCTGTAACATGTTGTTTGATAGCTCTAAACATTGCATCGTGATGTTATTTTCTGCATTGTCTGAAATTGTTATAACTTGCAATCTTATCATGTGTGTTTGAGCATGTTCTAGTGATTTCTGGAGATAGCTCAGTGTTCATGTTTTGTTATGCTTTACCTGTACATCATGTCCATGCCTTTTGTTCTCATGTTGTGGTCCTGTAGTATATTGTTTTCTTGCTTGCAATATGCCTAGTTGTTGTTTTGGACAGCTCGTCCTTTAAACTTGTATAGAGTGCATGTGTTGAACCGTTGCTCCGTTTTGAGTGTGCTCTATATGAAACTTGCTTAGAATTGCATGTAGTTTCATATTATCATGTTGCATCCTTGTTTTGGTGTGTTTGCTTGATGTTTGGGTGCATTTTGCATCAATGCCATGTTTAACTTGTTTTGCTCATATCTTCTAGGCCGTAGCTCCGAACTAAATGAACTTTATATGTAACTTGACTAGAATCTCGTGTAGATCATCCTTGTGCATCTTAACTTGCTGTTTAACAACTTGAACATAAGGTTTATTCAGATCTGGACCAACTTCGAAATTTGCATATGAGGACTTACCGGAATTGTTATATGTTGTTTCCGGCCTCATTTAAACTTGCCTTGATGTGTTGCTCTTGTTTGCATCATCCCTTGCCATGAGTAGCTTCATCTAGATTTGTCATGCATCATGCTTGGTTGTGCATCATGTCATGCTCATGTGTGGTGTGTTTACTATGTTGTGTGCTTCTTTTCGATAGTTCTTGTTTCGTTGCGATCGTGAGGATTCGTTCGTCTACGCTTGGTTCGGCTTCATCCGTTCGTCTTCTTCATGGACTCATTCTTCTTCCTTGCGGGATTTCAGGGAAGATGACCGCTACCCTGGATCTCACTACTATCATTGCTATGCTAGTTGCTTCGTTCTATCGCTTTGCTGCGCTACCTATTACCTGTTTATCAAGCCATCCCAAATTGCCATGAACCTCTAACCTTTGACACCTTTCTAATGCAAACCATTGTTTGGCTATGTTACCGCTTTTGCTCAGCCCCTCTTATAGCGTTGCTAGTTGCAGGTGAAGTTGAAGATAGCTCCATGGCGGATAGGATTTTGTTCGGATATCACAATATCTCTTATATATTTAATGCATCTATATATTTGGTAAAGGGTGGAAGACTCGGCCTTTTGCCTAGTGTTTTGTTCCACTCTTTCCGCCCTAGTTTCCGTCATACCGGTGTTATGTTCCCAGATTTTGCGTTCCTTACGCGGTCGGGTGATTTATGGGACCCCCTTGACAGTTCGCTTTGAATAAAACTCCTCCAGCAAGGCCCAACCTTGGTTTTACCATTTGCCTCACCACCACCTACCCCTTTCCTTGGGTCGGCCAACCCGAGGGTCATCTTTATTTTAGCCCCCCCGGGCCAGTGCTTGTCTAAGTGTTGGTCCGAACCGAGCCGCCTGCGGGGCCCCCTCGGGGCAACTCGAGGTCTGGTTTTACTCGTAGCCTGTCTCATCCGGTGTTGCCCTGAGAATGAGATATGTGCAGCTCCTATCGGGATTGTCGGTGCATCAGGAGGTCTTGCTGGTCTGGTTTTACCATTGTCGAAATGTCTTGTAAACCGGGATTCCGAGTCTGATCGGGTCTTCCTAGGAGAAGGTCTATTCCTTCGTTGATTGCGAGAGCTTGTCATGGGCTAAGTTGGGACACCCCTGGAGGGTATAATCTTTCGAAAGCCATGCCTGCGGTTATAGGCAGATGGGAATTTGTTAATGTCCGGTTGTAGATAACTTGACACCAGATCCGAATTAAAACGCATCAACCGCATGTGTAGCCGTGATGGTCTCTTCTCAGCGGAGTCCGGGAAGTGAACACGGTCTTTGGGTTATGTTTGACGTAAGTAGGAGTTCAGGATCACTTCTTGATCATTACTAGTTTCACGACCGTTCCTTTTGCTCTCTTCTCGCTCTTATTTGCGTATGTTAGCCACCATATATGCTTAGTCGCTGCTGCAACCTCACCACTTTACCCCTTCCTTTCCGTTTAAGCTTTGCTAGTCTTGATACCCATGGTAATGGGATTGCTGAGTCCTCGTGGCTCACAGATTACTGCAACAACTGTTGCAGGTACAGGTTCTGCGATGATCATGACGCGAGAGCGATGCTTGTTTGCATTGAGTTCTTCTTCTGCTTCATCGATCAGGGGATAGGTTCCAGGTCGGCAACCTGGGCTAGCAGGGTGGATGTCGTTTGAGTTTCTGTTTGTGTTTCATCCGTAGTCGGATGATGCTCTTATGTATTGTGATGTTGTACTCATGTGGCATTGTATGCCTTATGTATGTATCCCCATCTATTATGTACTGTTGATGTAATGATATCCACCTTGCAAAAGCGTTTCAATATGCGGGTCTATCCTTGGTGGGACCTTCGAGTTCCTTTTGGATAGGGTTGCATATTGGGCATGACAAGTTGGTAATGAGAGCCTCGACCGACCCTAGGAGCCCTCTTGATTGATCGTGTAGCTTGGCCGTTGTTGAGTCTAGAAGAAAACTGTTTTCGGAGTCTAGTTATATCGGAGAGTAGGAATTCTTTTTACTCCTCAGCCCCTTCGTCTCTCTGGTAAGGAATCTTGACGTAGGTGTTTTGAATTACTTCTCTTCCCCTTCAAATTTTTCTTTAGGTTCACGCAGTTGGTTTTTCGATCGTTGGTTCTCAGCTCTTTTATCCGGTGCACTTCTCGTCAAGTTGACTCGAGCCTCTTCATCTTTGAGTTCAATCCTCAGTTGTTTTTCTTTCCCACCCGCCCACCCTTCTTCTTCTCGGAACCGGAGTCCGTAATCGAGTATCCATTCTACTCGTGCGAAGTCTTTGTTTTCTTCCCTCAATGATTTCAACTGGTGGTTCCTCTTCAAGATATTCGTCGATTGCCCCTTCCAAGATGATTTTGTTTCCCCGCCCTCCCACCCTTTTCTTCCCAAAGCCTGAGCCTCTTTCGAACATCAATTTCATTCATGTGGAACCTCTTCAGTCTTCCCTCAATCATTTCGACCGGTGAATTCTCATTTTGTACGACATTCTTCATCCCTTTTGTTTTTCCCGTGGTTTCAATTCCATTTTTCAGTAGTGATTATTTTCTTTCCCTTGGATCAAGTGTTTCCCCTGCTCGTTCGCCTCTCGCTAGTTTATCATTCCGGAGTTCGGAAGACATCTCAGAAGATTCATCTGTGTTCCAATTAATTCGAGGTTGTCACCTCATTCAAATATTTATATTGTTCCGGTGCATCATCTATCTGTTCAACATCCCTTTCCAACGGTATTTTTTCTCTTTAGTGGGCCCTAACCCACAGGTCTTTTCCCAGGATCTTACCTGACTCTTCTGATTTCCTGGAGCTATTCTCAAATCCTATCAAAGTGTGACGTAAGAATGGATTTCATCAGTCACATGCCTTTCAAGATCGATTTCTAATCATTTCATTGTTGGCTCAACCCCTTCTCTTTCCATTCTCCCGGAGTATCTCAGCAATCTTGGTGCTATTTCTCGTTGTCATTTGAAGATTCGTGGTTCTAGCTTCATATTATCCTCTCGAATTATTTCAGTTTGTCAGATATTCTTTCTTACCCATCCGGAGTTTGTCAGAAGCTGTTTTCCCGTTTCTTTTCACCGGAGGCCATCGTTCCAGTTTTCGTTCTCTAATTATTCCAGTGCTTCCTTCAAGTGTTCTTTAGTCAGCTCATGATCTCTTTGTTCTTTTGTATCTAAATCCCCTCTAGCATATTGGTTCTTCTAATTATTCACGGTGATTCATTCTCTTTCATCAGTCATTTTTCTAATTCTAACGGTGGTTCGTTCAAGATTCTTTTCCTTGATTATCATTTTAATCCATTCGTTTTTTTAATCCTACCGGTGGTTCATCAAGAGCTTCTCAGGTGGTTCTATATCTCTTCTTAATCCTTTCAAGAAGAATAAGTAGTATGCAAAAATCCATTGTTTGTCATCAATTTAATCTGACGAAGGATAAGCATACAATAAATCTTATTCTTATTTCACCCAAGTGATTAATCCCTTCCTTCAGAGTTTGTTCTTGATGAATAAATTCTAGTTCCAAGTGTTTCCCATCTTTTCTTTTCCGGAGTTCAATGTCCTCGACTATTTTGGCGGAACCTCCATCTAAATCATCGCAATGCTCATCTTATTCTTTCATCCTTCAATTTTATCTCATCATCTTTTTGTTACCGGAGTTCTTCATGGTGGTTCTTCATGATTTAATTCATTCTTCAAGAGTTCATCAAGTTTTTGTTGGTGGAGTTCAAGTATCTTTTCTTCTCGCATCTCGAAGTGCAATTAATTCTCCGTATTCTTTTGAAGTGGAGTTTTGCATTTCTTCATTCTCCTTAGCTATTTAATCTTTCCCGCTTGTGGTCGGCGATCAGCTCTTAATTTTGATATGTTATCCATAAGTCCACATCAACCTTATTCTTTCATTGTTGATTTTCTCAACAACTCCGTTCAATCCTTCCTTCTAAGTTATTTTCATTCAATTCTTTCAATTTGTTCCGGTGGCATTGCGTTGTTTATGTCGTCAAGTGTCATTCCATCCTCTAAAGTTCATCTTCTATTCCTTCCATTTTCAGCCGGAGTTCTGCCTAAATCCTTTCAGTCTTAGTCGTTTCTTATCTTGTTCTAACCAGAGTGGTTTCAGAGACTATCTGATTCCGTGAGCTTTTGATTCTCGTCATTCTCGTCGTTCCTCTCTTATTCTCGAGTCCTCTCGATTCTTCGCTTATTCTCTTGAGTTCTTGTTTCACCTCATCCCTTTTTCTCTTCCGTCTTGGTCCTAAGATCTCGGGACGAGATCTCTTGTTAGTGGAGGAGTGTTGTAACGCCCCGGATCCAATGCGCCAGGTGTCTGCTAGTTATTCGCCGTTGTTGCCATGTCATTTGCTTGCGTGTTGCATTTCATCATTTCATCATGTGCATTTCATTTTGCATACATGTTCGTCTCATGCATCCGAGCATTCTCCACGTTGTCCGTTTTGGAATCCGGCGCTCCTATGTCATCCGGCGTCCCCTTCTTGCCTCTCTTCGTGAGCGGGTGTTGAACATTCTCGGAATGGCCCGAGGTTTTCCAAGCGGCCTTGGTATAGCACCGGTAGACCGCCTGTCAAGCTTCGTGCCATTTGGAGGTCGTTTGGTACTCCAACGGTTAACCGGGTAACCGTAAAGCCCATCTCTCTTTGCAGCCCAACACCCCTTCCAAACTGGCCCAAAACCCATCTAACTCCCCTCCATGCTCTTGGTCATTCGATCACGATCGTGTGGCCGAAAACCGCTCCTCATTTGGACTCTCCTAGCTCCCTCTATCTATAAATATGCCCCTCCCCCCAAAATTCACGGATGATTCCTCCCGAAACCCTAAAAATCCCCTCTCCGCGCACCGGACTTGTCCGTCCAGCCGCCGGACATGTCCAGTCGCCGTCCTTCGCCCAACCAGGAGCTGCCACCTGTCCGCCGCCGTCGTCCCCGCGGCCGCGGCCCGCCGAGACCATCACGGGCCCGCGCGAGCCTGACCGCGCCCGCTGCCGCGCCCCGCGGGCCCGAGCCGCCCGCCGCCCGTCCCGCCGGTTTCCGCCGCGGGCGCTGCCCCGCCGGCCGCCGCCGCGCCCGTCGCCCATCTCCCTCGCCGGCGTGCCGCCGTGGCCCGCCTCCGCCTTCCTCCGCCCCGCCCACGCCTGCCCACGCGCGAGGTCGCCGGAGCAGGGGCCGCCGCGCCGCCCCAAGCTCCCTCCGGCGCCTCCCCTTCGTCGTGCAGCTGCCTCCGCCCTTTGCCCGCCGCCGGCGCGCCACCGCTCGGCTCTGAGCCACCGAGCCCCGCCGCGGCCAGATCCGGTCGGGCCGGACCGGATCCGGCCGGCCTAGAGCTCCTCCGGTCTTCCTCGCCCATCGCCGGCCTCCTCCGCTCGCCGGAGTTCGCCGGGGCTCTTCCTCCAGCCAGATCCGTGAGGGTGGATGAGATCCACCCATCCCTGCAACCAAACGGCGCCCCCGATCCCGGATCTCCTTGTCCCGCACGAACCCGTCCCGCGTTGACTTTTCGCGGAGCTATAATTTGCCTAAGTCCCCGAATCTGCAGTAATTTTCATGCCATGTTCATCACATCGTATCTCTGCATCCGTAGCTCTGTTTTGTGCGTGTAATATGTCAAATTGTTCGTCTCGATCAGTACATCATTTCATTCCATTGCATCATATTCATTTGAGGTCATCTAGAAGCCTGAATCATCGTTGTAAGAGTGCTTCATGATGTTTTCTGCTGTCTGTTATCAGAACGAGCTCTTTTGTCATTTTTTCCATGATTGATGTGTGCATCCTATGAGGTTGATGTCTAAATGTGTTTTGAACTATGCCATGTTTTATTTACAGAGGTGCTTACCATGTATTTTTGTGATCAATGTGGTGACTAGCACAAGCATGCAATCTAGGCATCGTGATGTTGCTAATTTTAGTCCATGTTCTGCTGTTATTTTAATGCCATGGAAACATGGTGCTACAGAGAGATCCATGCATATTTAGAGATACTTCAGTAAGGATGTTTTGACCATATGGTTATTGTCTATCCATCCCTGGCCTTGGTTGCAATTATGGAGTAGTCTAGCATGTCATGTTCGTGCCCTACTTTTACTTCAAAATGTTTCCTGGCAGATTGTTTACATGTTATTCAATTTGGCCAAGGTTGTTATAGTTGATCCTTGCATGCTATAGACTTGTTCTTGCCTTGGTTGGTTACATAAACATGTCTTCTTGATGATGATATGCTTATATTGTCATGCAATGACTTGTGGTGAGTGAATCCAGCTTGTTAAGTAGGGTTCATGATGTTGCTGTTTTGCTAGGCTGAATCTGTTATTTCGTGATGCTATATAAACATGTTGCTACTAATCATTCTATGCATAACCTGGAGATGTTCTATAAACATGTTTTGTTCTACATGTCATGCTATATCCATCCATGCCCCTGGTAGCATTTATAGCTTGCTGTAGCTAGTTGTTTCCTTGCTCCAAAGTTGCTTCATAATGATGCTGTCAACCTGTTAACATTAAGTTCAGTTGTTTCCATGTGTTTTGCTTGTGATCCATGCAACCTATGACCTTGCTCTTGCCATGCTTAACTTCACAAACATGCCTTCTTACTGTTGGTTTCGTTGCCATGGCATGTATTGCTCTGTAGTGAGTTTCACAAGCTCATCTACATGCCTTCATAATTCTGTTTCTATCATGTTTGAATCTGTATAATAACTTGCTATGTTTACATGGGTGCCATCATATTTTCTGATCCTTTTTGGCTTATGGTCAGTAAGGGACTTTTGATCTATGCAATTATTAGAATCATGCCATGCCTTTGTTTTCCATTATAAGTTCCTGTAACATGTTGTTTGATAGCTCTAAACATTGCATCGTGATGTTATTTTCTGCAAAGTCGGAAATTGTTATAACTTGCAATCTTATCATGTGTGTTTGAGCATGTTCTAGTGATTTCTGGAGATAGCTCAGTGTTCATGTTTTGTTATTCTTTACCTGTACATCATGTCCATGCCTTTTGTTCTCATGTTGGGGTCCTGTAGTATATTGTTTTGATGCTTGCAATATGCCTAGTTGTTGTTTTGGACAGCTCGTCCTTTAAACTTGTATAGAGTGCATGTGTTGAACCGTTGCTCCGTTTTGAGTGTGCTCTATATGAAACTTGCTTAGAATTGCATGTAGTTTCATATTATCATGTTGCATCCTTGTTTTGGTGTGTTTGCTTGATGTTTGGGTGCATTTTGCATCAATGCCATGTTTAACTTGTTTTGCTCATATCTTCTAGGCCGTAGCTCCGAACTAAATGAACTTTATATATAACTTGACTAGAATCTCGTGTAGATCATCCTTGTGCATCTTAACTTGATGTTTAACAACTTGAACATAAGGTTTATTCAGATCTGGACCAACTTCGAAATTTGCATATGAGGACTTACCGGAATTGTTATATGTTGTTTCCGGCCTCATTTAAACTTGCCTTGATGTGTTGCTCTTGTTTGCATCATCCCTTGCCATGAGTAGCTTCATCTAGATTTGTCATGCATCATGCTTGGTTGTGCATCATGTCATATTCATGTGTGGTGTGTTTACTATGTTGTGTGCTTCTTTTCGATAGTTCCTGTTTCGTCGCGATCGCGAGGATTCGTTCGTCTACGCTTGGTTCGGCTTCATCCGTTCGTCTTCTTCATGGACTCATTCTTATTCCTTGCGGGATTTCAGGCAAGATGACCGCTACCCTGGATCTCACTAATATCATTGCTATGCTAGTTGCTTCGTTCTATCGCTTTGCTGCGCTACCTATTACCTGTTTATCAAGCCATCCCAAATTGCCATGAACCTCTATCCTTTGACACCTTTCCTATGCAAACCATTGTTTGGCTATGTTACCGCTTTTGCTCAGCCCCTCTTATAGCGTTGCTAGTTGCAGGTGAAGTTGAAGATTGCTCCATGGCGGACAGGATTTTTTTGGGATATCACAATATCTCTTATATATTTAATGCATCTATATATTTGGTAAAGGGTGGAAGACTCGGCCTTTTGCCTAGTGTTTTGTTCCACTCTTTCCGCCCTAGTTTCCGTCATACCGGTGTTATGTTTCCGGATTTTGCGTTCCTTATGCGGTCGGGTGATTTATGGGACCCCCTTGACAGTTCGCTTTGAATAAAACTCCTCCAGCAAGGCCCAACCTTAGTTTTACCATTTGCCTCACCACCACCTACCCCTTTCCCTTGGGTCGGCCAACCCGAGGGTCATCTTTATTTTAGCCCCCCCGGGCCAGTGCTTGTCTAAGTGTTGGTCCGAACCGAGCCGCCTGCGGGGGCCCCTCGGGGCAACTCGAGGTCTGGTTTTACTCGTAGCCTGTCTCATCCGGTGTTGCCCTGAGAACGAGATATGTGCAGCTCCTATCGGGATTGTCGGCGCATCGGGCGGTCTTGCTGGTCTTGTTTTACCATTGTCGAAATGTCTTGTAAACCGGGATTCCAAGTCTGATCGGGTCTTCCTGGGAGAAGGTCTATTCCTTCGTTGATCGCGACAGCTTTTCATGGGCTAAGTTGGGAAACCCCTGTAGGGTATAATCTTTCGAAAGCCGTGCCTGCGGTTATATGCAGATGGGAATTTGTTAATGTTCGGTTGTAGATAACTTGACACCAGATCTGAATTAAAACGCATCAACCGCGTGTGTAGCCATGATGGTCTCTTCTCGCGGAGTCCGGGAAGTGAACACGGTCTTTGGGTTATGTTTGACGTAAGTAGGAGTTCAGGATCACTTCTTGATCATTACTAGTTTCACGACCGTTCCTTTTGCTCTCTTCTCGCTCTTATTTGCATATGTTAGCCACCATATATGCTTAGTCGCTGCTGCAACCTCACCACTTTACCCCTTCCTTTCCCTTTAAGCTTTGCTAGTCTTGATACCCATGGTAATGGGATTGTTGAGTCCTTGTGGCTCACATATTACTACAACAACAGTTACAGGTACAGGTTCTGTGATGATCATGCCGCGAGAGCGATGCTTGTTTGCGTTGAGTTCTTCTTCTGCTTCATCGATCAGGGGATAGGTTCCAGGTCGGCAGCCTAGGCTAGCAGGGTGGATGTCGTTGGAGTTTCTGTTTGTGTTTCATCCGTAGTCGGATGATGCTCTTATGTATTGTGATGTTGTACTCATGTGGCATTGTATGCCTTATGTATGTATCCCCATCTATTATGTAATGCTGATGTAATGATATCCACCTTGCAAAAGCATTTCAATATGCGGGTCTATCCTTGGTGGGACCTTAGAGTTCCTTTTGGATAGGGTCGCATATTGGTCGTGACACTGACAGCTGGGTCCACGGCCGCAGCAAGGAAGTGCCTCCTTATTACGTGGAAAATAATGATTCCTCCACCTGACAGCGGGGACCCACCAGACGGGCCACCGTATTTCGCGAAAAAAAGTTTCCCCCTGACTGCTGGGACCCACCAGCTACATCTTCGCACGCAAGGAAGTGCGTCCAGAAAAAAAAATGATTTGCCCCCCTGACTGCTGGGACCCACCAACTACATCTTCGCACGCAAGGAAGTGCTTCCGGGCAAAAAAAATGATTCGCCCCCCTGACTGCTGGGACCCACCAGCTACATCTTCGCACGCAAAGGAAGTGCGTCCGGGCAAAAAAAGGATTCGCCCCTCTGACTGCTAGGACCCACCAGCTACATTTTCGCACGCAAGGAACTGCCTGACATTCGGGACCCACCTGGTCGAAGCGTACGTAGCGTTGTCATTCTGGTCGCGAACTTGTACGTACATATATACTGGTCAATGTAGAGGCGCGCACGTGTCGTAGTAGAGGCGCGCACGTAGCATGTACACGTACGTACAGCAGCTAGGGTGCAAGAAAGATAATAGGCCACGTATGTGTACATACGGGCGGGGTCTCGAACGCCTAGTCGCGCATAAGTACGGTGAGGGCTCGTGTTCATGGGGAGGAAACGGAATGCGTCGTGTTCATGGGGAGGCAACGGAATGCGTCGTGTTCAAGGGGAGGTAACGGAATGCATCGTGTTCATCGGGAGGCAACGGAACGCGTGGGAGCAAACCGGCTTGGACAGAACAAGCGATGGAAACTAGGCCTGGCGTACCGCAGAATGGAGGAAATGGACCACCTACGGTCGAAACGGGGGTCATGTTTATCGGGAGGGATGTGGCGTACCGCAGGACGGAGGAAACGGACCTCCTACGGTCGAAATGGGGGTCCTGTTGATCGGGAGGGGTGTGGCGTACCGCAAAACAGACGAAACAGACTTGTGTTGGAGCGCTACGGTCGAAACGGGGGTCTTGTTGATCGGGAGGGGTGTGGCGTACCACAAAACGGATGAAACGGACCTCCTACGGTCGAAACGGGGGTCCGTCGACTTCCTCCAGCCTCCACGGGCTACCGTTAACCTCCTCCAGCCTCCATGGGCTCCTGTTCATCCAGCCTCCACCGCGCGCTACTCCACCGGCTACTATTCAACCACCCCTCCACGGGCACCCCTCCACCGTCTACTGTTCATCCAGCCCTCCACACCATGGGGTCCTGTTCAACCACCCCTCCAGGGCCACCCCTCCACCGTCTACTGTTCATCCAGCCCTCCACACCACGGGTTCTTGTTCATCCAGAGGCAGTGCCACCGCTCACTGTTCATCCAACCCCCCCGCAACGCTCACTGTTCATCCAATCGATCGGCTTCAGTTAGCAGCAGTAGCGAAGGAATCGCTCCATCGGGTTCAGTTAACAGCCATCGATCAATCGCTCGGGTTCAGTAACGCGTAGCCTGCAGTGCAATCGCTCGGGTTCAGTTAGAGCCCAACGCCTCGCTCAGGTTCAGTTAGAGCCAACGCCTCGCACACACGCGCGTACGTATGAGAGAAACGTGCATCGCTCCGCCCCCGACCTTCCACCGTAACAGGCAACTCCCCGAAATTTTCCTCCCCCTCGCTTCTACCACAGTTTTTTCCATCATGGACGGCCCAAAGAATGTCATGCAGCTGCATCTCCGGCCCGCCCAGGATGAAAAGCCCATTTTCTGTCATGATTTTTTGTCATAGAAGTAGGATCCCACCACATCTATGATGATACCGGGATTTGTCACAATTATCGTCATAGAAGTGTCATATGTATGACAGAAAAAAAATCGTTCGGCCCAAAATGTAACGGATGTGTCTTTTTTTTGTAGTGCTTGGTCATGTGGAACATGTCGTAGATGTAGTCAAATTGCAGGATGAACTTATCCGCGGGCCATATCTCGACATACAACTTCCCACCCGGCACCTGAGCCGCGTAAAGCGGCTATCCTGGTTTTTCCAAGATGAGAAGGCTTTACTCTCTGGCCAACACATCTTCATGAAGTCTCCTTAGATCATTGTTTTGTATGTGCTCTAGCGCTTTCGGAGGTAGGATTGGGTGGCCGGCGACATGGAAATGCTCTGCACCTTCGACAAGTATTATGTCTACCTCCCGGGGCTTCAGAGGCAGCTGGCTTCTTGAAGTAGCTCTGGCACCTTTAGGGCCTTTCTTGTCCGGTCTCCTCCTTTGCTTCTTGGCGGGTGGCGGTAGTGAGCCCACCATAGCTTCACTAACCACCACTCCCAGTGTCGTTGGCCTAATAAGTGGACGGCCCTCGGGTTGTTGCCAGGTCGAGGCGGCATCTGGAGGCGTCTCCTACAAGGATTGTATGAAGAGAAACTTTTTGCATTCCTCCTTAGGACGTTCCGGCTCTAACAAATCAGGCAACATCAATTCATCGTCTCCATGCTCATAGCCTGAGCCATAGTACCGAGCCATCAATCCTGCATCATCATAGGCAATATTGATATACTTGTTAGGGTCATCATCATCCTCCTCCATGAAATCATCAGCATTTGCTTCTTCGATGGGGCGACATCATCTGGAACTAATGGAGGCTCTCCCTCGCGTCGTCCACTATCACCCGCCATGACAGATGTAGGTAATTTGGTAGGTGCGGTGGTGTTCATACCTTCTTGAGAAGCTGTCGTTGGTGTGATACCGGGTGCCTCGACACGAAGAAGAGTCTTCGGCTAGGGCCAGAACCAGCTCTTGCATGCGCCAGTCTGTTTAGGGGTCTCCTCGTCATCAATTGGTACCGGAGGAGGCAAATCCTTGAAGCCCGCTAAGACACTGGCCATGTTAACCTTGAAGACGCCATCGGGCATCTCTCGATTGTGGAACATGCAGTCCTTCGGCTTCACGATTGTGGAATAGCTAGAACATGCAGTTCTAGCTATTGATGGCATACAGTAGGGTGCGTGGGGTATCATCGGCCTACGAAGACATATTTGCGATGACAAAAATCCGAAAGGCAACTGAAATGGAAGACTATAGACATGCTGGTGAAAAGGGTATGACGCGTAACTACTGTGAGGGCGTCGAGCTCAGCCATAGACGAAGCCCCGCTGAGCATGCCAGAGATGGATGTCGGGCTGCTATGAGTAAGAGCAGGACCTTTTGCGGTTGCTTGAGTAGGTGCTGGTAGTGTGATGTTCACCGAATTAATCCCGACGTAGCTGGGAAGTGGAAAGTCCACCGACCCTTTACCTGGATTGCTCTTTGACCAATTGATAATTGCCAGAATCAAGATGGTAATAATTGAAGATTGGAAGTGAGCCGTGATGCCAGCCACCCCTTCTTTGACTACTGCATTGACTACCCCATGCAACTCTTCTTTAGTTTCAGCTTTGGTCTTTTATTGACCACAGTCGTGACCTTCTCATTGATGGTATGTTGAGTAAGCAACCATCTCTCCCTTCTTTCCTCTGGCTGCTCATGGTAGCATGTCTTCCACGAGGCGCCATCTCCGACGCCGTGCACATGTCCATAGGATGGTGGTTTGTCCTCAAGGACCTTTTTCAGTATGTTTACGGCCCGGCTGAAAGGGGTGCCCCACTTGGGCCTTGCCGACGACTGTGACGATGATACGTCTCCAACATATCTATAATTTTTGATTGTTCCATGCTATTATATCATCTGTTTTTGGATGTTTAATGGGCTTTAATATGCTATTATATATTATTTCTGGGACTAACCTATTAGCCGAGGGCACAGTGCCAATTTCTGTTTTTTTGCCTATTTTAGAGTTTTGCAGAAAAGGAATGCCAAACGGAGTCCAAACGGAATGAAACCTTCGCGATGACCTTTCTTGGACCGAAAGCAAACTAGAGGACTTGGAGATGAAGTCGGAGAGGCAACGAGGCATCCACGAGGCAGGAGGGCGCGCCCAGGGGGGCAGGTGCGCCCCCAACCCTCATGGGCCCCTCATAGCTCCCCTGACCTAGTTCCTTCGCCTATATTTACTCTTATACCCTAAAAACATCAGGGAGAGCTCTGGAACCACTTTTCCACTACCGCATCCTTCTGTCCCCGTGAGATCCCATCTTGGGGCCTTTTTCGGCAATCTGCCAAAGGGGGATTCGATCACGGAGGGCTTCTACATCAACACCATTACCTCTCCGATGAAGCGTGAGTAGTTTACCACAGACTTTCGGTTCCATAGTTGTTAGCTAGATGGCTTCATCTCTCTCTTTGATTCTCAATACAAAGTTCTCCTCGATGTTCTTGGAGATCTATTCGATGTAATACTCTTTTGCGGTGTGTTTGACGAGATCCGATGAATTATGGATTTATTATCAATATTATCTATGAATATTATTTGGTTCTTCTCTGAATTCTTATATGCATGATTTGATATCTTTGCAAGTCTCTTTGAATTATCGGTTTAGTTTGGCCTACTAGATTGATCTATCTTGCCATGGGAGAAGTGCTTAGCTTTGGGTTCAATCTTGCAGTATCCTTTCCCAGTGACAGTAGGGGCAGCAAGGCATGTATTGTATTGTTGCCATCGAGAATATCAAGATGGGGTTTTCATCATATTGCTTGAGTTAATTCCCCTGCATCATGTCATCTTGCTTAATGCGTTACTCCATTCTTTATGAACTTAATACTCTAGATGCATGCTGGATAGCGGTTGATGTGTGGAGTAATAGTAGTAGATGCAGGCAGGAGTCAGTCTACTTGACACGAACGTGATGCCTATGTCCATGATCATTGCCTTAGATGTCATCATAATTATGCACTTTTCTATCAATTTCTCGGCAGTAATTTGTTCACTCACCGTAATATATGATATCATGAGAGAAGCCACTAGTGAAACCTATGTCCCCCGGGTCTCTTTTCCATGTTATTGAATCTCGTTTACATCTTTCTAGTTTTCCGATCTATTATTTTGCAATCTTTACTTTCCAATCTATACAACCAAAAATACCAAAAACATTTACTTTACTGTTACTATCTCTATCAGATCTCACTTTTGCGAGTGACCGCGAAGGGATTGACAACCCCTTTATCGCGTTGGTTGCAAGTTCTTGATTGTTTGTGCAGGTATTATGTGACTTGTGCATCGTCTCCTTCTGGATTGATACCTTGGTTCTCAAAACTGAGGGAAATACTTAAGATACTTTGCTGCATCACCCTTTACTCTTCAAGGGAAAACCAATGCAAGCTCAAGAGGTAGCAAGAAGGATTTCTGGAGCCATTGCCGGGGAGACCTACGCCAAGTGAAGACAAGATTTGATCTCCTGTCAACTTGCCGATTTCTGGCGCCGTTGCCGGGGAGATCTACGCCAAGTCAAGCCATACCAAGTACCCATCATAAAATCTTCTCCCTTGCATTACATTATTCACCATTCGACTGCTGTTTTCCTCTCCCCCACTTCTAAAATGATTTTCGAAAACCTTTGCCTTTTCTTTGTCCCTCTTCCGTTTGTCTCTTTTCGCTTGCTTCTTGTGTGCTTGTGTGTTGGATTGATTGCTTGTCACGATGGCTCAAGATAATACTAAATTGTGTGACTTTTCTAAAACCAACAACAATGATTTTATTAGCACTCTGATTGCCCTTACTACTAATGTTGAATCTTGGGAAATTAATGTCGCTTTGTTGAATCTCGTTATGTAAGATCAATTTTTTGGCCTTCCTAGTGAAGATGCCGCATCCCATCTAAACAATTTCGTTGATTTATGTGATATGCAAAAGAAGAAAGATGTGGATAATGTTATTGTTAAATTGAAGTTTCTTCCATTTCTCTTAGAGATCGTGCTAAAACTTGGTTCTCATCTTTGCCTAAAAATAGTATTGATTCATGGAATAAGTGCAAATATGCTTTTATCTCTAAGTATTTTCTTCTCGCTAAGATCATCTCCCTTAGGAACGATATTATGAATTTTAAGCAACTAGATCATGAGCATGTTGCACAAGCTTGGAAGAGGGTGAAATTAATGATACGTAATTGCCCTACACACAGTTTGAATTTGTGGATGATTATACAAATTTTTTATGCCGGATTGAATTTTGCTTCTAGAAATCTTTTAGATTCGGCCGCAGGAGGCACTTTTATAGAAATCACTTTAGGAGAGGCTACTAAACTCCTAGATAATATTATGGTTAATTATTCTCTATGGCACACCAAAGGATCCACTAGTAAAAAAGTTCATGCGATTGAAGAGATTAATATTTTGAGTGGAAAGATGGATGAACTTATGTAATTATTTGCTAATAAAAGTGTTTCTTCTGATCCTAATGATATGCCTTTGTCCACTTTGATTGAGAATAATAGTGAATCTTTGGTTGTGAATTTTGTTGGTAGGAACAATTTTGGTAACAACGCATATAGAGGCAATTTTAATCCTAGGCCGTATCCTAGTAATTCCTCTAATAATTATGGTAATTCCTACAAAAACTCTTATGGAAATTTTAATAATATGCCCTCTGATGTTGAGAATAGTGTTAAAGAATTTATGAGTTCGCAAAAGAATTTCAATGCTTTGATTGAAGAAAAATTGCTTAAGATTGATGAATTAGCTAGGAACGTGGATTGAAGAAAAATTGCTTAGATCTATTCCACGTAAGCATGATACAAATGAGTCTCTCAAAGCCATGAGAATTTCAATTGATGAGTGCAAAGAAAGAAACGATAAGACGCGTGCTAAAAGAGATTGGTTTGTAAAAGCGTGTTCTTCTAGTTTTCATGATAATAATGATGAAGATCTAAAAGTCATTGATGTGACTCCTATGAAATCTTTGTTTTCCAGTATGAATCTTGATAAATATGGGACTGGAGATGAGTTAACTTTAGTTAAAAGGCGTCCCAAGAATTCGGAGTTTTTAGACCTGGATGCAAAAATTGATAAAACTGGGATTGAAGAGGTTAAAACTTTAAGTAGCAATGAACCCACTATTTTGGATTTCAAGGAATTTAATTATGATAATTGTTCTTTAATAGATTGTATTTCCTTGTTGCAATCCATGTTAAATTATCCTCATGCTTATAATCAAAACAAAGCTTTCACTAAACATATTGTTTATGCTATGATGCAATCTTTTGAAGAAAAGCTTGAACTAGAAGTTTCTATCCCTAGAAAACTTTATGATGAGTGGCAACCTACTATTAAGATTACTATTAAATATTATGAATGTTATTCTTTGTGTGATTTGGGTGCTAGTGTTTCCACGATTCCAAAAACTTTGTGTGATGTGGTAGGTTTCCGTGAGTTTGATGATTGTTCTTTAAATTTGCATCTTGCGGATTCCACCATTAAGAAACATATGGGAAGGACTAATGATGTTCTTATTGTTGCAAATAGGAATTATGTGGTCGTAGATTTCGTTGTTCTTGATATAGATTGCAATCCTACATGTCCTATTATTCTTGGTAGACCTTTCCTTAGAACGATTGGTGCAATTATTGATATGAAAGAAGGAAACGCTAGATTCCAATTTCTGGTAAGGAAGGGAATGGAACACTTTCCTAGGAAGAAAATCAAATTTCCTTATGAATCTACTATGAGAGCCACTTATGGATTGCATACCAAAGATGGCAATACCTAGATCTATTCGTGTTTTTATGCCTAGCTAGGGGCGTTAAACGATAGTGCTTGTTGGGAGGCAACCCAATTTTATTTTTGTTCTTTACTTTTTGCTCCTGTTTAGTAATAAATAATTCATTAAGACTCTGTTTAGATGTTATTTTATGTTTTAATTAGTGTTTGTGCCAAGTAGAACCTTTGGGAAGACTTGGGTGAAGTCAATGCGATATTGCTGTAAAAAACAGAAACTTTTGCACTCGCGAGAATAGCTGTGATTTTTTACAGAAGAGTTCTTTTAGGTTGATTCTTTTTGAAGAAGAGTAATAGGAAAATTTCTCACGTCCAACAATTTATTTTATAATTTTTGGATTTACAGAAATATTCTAAAGTTACAGATTGCTACAGGCTGTTCCGTTTTTGACAGTTCTGTTTTTCGCGTGTTGTTTGCTTATTTTGATGAATCTATGAGTATTATCGGGGGTATGAACCATAGAGAAGTTGGAATAAATTAGATTTTACACGAATATAAATAAAGAATTATTTCACAACAGTACCTTAAAGTGGTGATTTATTTTCTTATACTAACGGATCTCATGGGATTTTCTGTTGAAGTTTTGTCTTGTGAAGTTTTCATGTTTTGGGTAAGGATTTGATGGACTTTGGAATAAGGAGTGGCAAGAGCCTAAGCTCAGGGATGCCCAAGGCACCCCAAGGTAAAATTCAAGTACAACCAAAAGTCTAAGCTTGGCGATGCCCCGGAAGGCATCCCCTCTTTCGTCTTCGTCAATCGGTAACTTTACTTGAGGCTATATTTTTATTCACCACATGATATGTGTTTTGCTTGGAGCGTCTTGTATGATTTGAGTCTTTACTTTTTATACCACAATCATCCTTGTTTTTCACACATTTTGGGAGAGACATGCATGAATCGTGATTTATTAGAATACTCTATGTGCTTCACTTATATCTTTTGAGCTAGACAATATTGCTCTAGTGCTTCACTTATATATTTTTAGAGCACGGCGGTGGTCTTATTTTAGAGAAATTGTTGATCTCTCATGCTTCACTTATATTATTTTGAGAGTCTTTTAGAACAGCATGGTAATTTGCTTTGGTTATAAAATTAGTCCTAATATGATGGGCATCGAAGATGTGTATAATAAAAACTTTCATATGATGTGCATTGAATACTATGAGAAGTTTGATTCTTTATGATTGTTTTGAGATATGAAGATGGTGATATTAGAGTCATGCTAGTAGAGTAGTTGTGAATTTGAGAGATACTTGTGTTAAAGTTTGTGATTACCATAGCATGCACATATGGTGAAACGTTATGCAATGAAGTTGGAGCATGATTTATTTATTTATGAGTGGAGGTCGGGGACAAGCGATGGTCTTTTCCTACCAATCTATCCCCCTAGGAGCATGCGCGTAGTACTTCATTTTGATAACTAATAAATTTTTGCAATAAGTATGTGAGTTCTTTATGACTAATGTTGAGTCCACAGATTATACACACTCTCACCCTTCCACAATTTCTAGCCTCTCTAATACCGCGCAACTTTCGCCAGTACCATACACCCACCATATACCTTCCTTAAAACAACCACCATACCTACCTATTATAGCATTTCCATAGCCATTCCGAGATATATTGCCATGCAGCTTTTCACCATTCTGTTTATTATGACACGCTCCATCATTGCCATATTGCTTTGCATGATCATGTAGTTGACATCGTATTTGTGGCAAAGCCACCATTCATAATTTTTTTCATACATGTCACTCTTGAATCATTGCATATCCCGGTACACCGCCAAAGGCATTCGCATAGAGTCATATTTTGTTCTAAGTATCGAGTTGTAATTCTTGAGTTGTAAGTAAATAAAAGTGTGATGATGTTCATTGTTAGAGCATTGTCCCATGTGAGGAAAGGATGATGGAGACTATGATTCCCCCACAAGTCGGGATGAGACTCTAGAGAAAAAAAAGAGTCCATAAAAAAAGAGAGAAGGCACAAATAAAAAAAGAGAGAGAAAAAGAGAGAAGGGACAATGCTACTATCCTTTTTCCACACTTGTGCTTCAAAGTAGCACCATGATCTTCATGATAGAGAGTCCCCTATGTTGTCACTTTCATTCACTAGTGGGAATTTTCATTATAGAACTTGGCTTGTATATTCCAATGATGGCATTCCTCAAAATTCCCTAGGTCTTCATGAGCAAGCAAGTTGGATGCACACCCACTTAGTTTCTTTTTGAGCTTTCATACACTTATAGCTCTAGTGCATTCATTGCATGGCAATCCCTACTCACTCACATTGATATCTATTGATGGGCATCTCCATAGCCCGTTGATAAGCCTAGTTCATGTGAGACTATCTTCTCCTTTTTGTCTTCTTCACAACCACCCTTCTATTCCACCTATAGTGCTATATCCATGGCTCACACTCATGTATTGCGTGAAGATTGAAAAAGTTTGAGAACATCAAAAGTATGAAACAATTGTGCTTGGCTTTTCGTCGGGGTTGTGCATGATTAAATACTTTGTGTGACGAAGATAGAGCATAGCCAGACTATATGATTTTGTAGGGATAGCATTCTTTGGCCATGTTATTCTGAGAAGACATGATTTCTTTGTTAGTATGCTTGAAGTATTATTATTTTTATATTAATATGAAACTTTTGCTTGAACCTTTCGGATCTGAACATTCATGCCACAATAAAGAAAAATTACATGAATAAATATGTTTGGTAGCATTCCACATCAAAAATTCTGTTTTTACCATTTACCTACTCGAGGACGAGCAGGAATTAAGCTTAGGGATGCTTGATACATCTCCAAGATATCTATATTTTTTGATTGTTCCATGTTATTATATTATCTGTTTTGGATGTTTAATGGGCTTTAATATGCTCTTTTATATTATTTTTTGGACTAACCTATTAACCGAGGGCCCAATGCCAGTTTCTGTTTTTTTTGCCTATTTTAGAGTTTTGCAGAAAACGAATACCAAATGGAGTGCAAATGGAATGAAACCTTCGCGATGATCTTTCCTGGACCGAAAGCAAACCAGAAGACTTGGAGATGAAGTCGGGGAGGCAACAAGGTGGCTACAAGGCAGGAGGGCGCGCCCAAGGGGGGTAGGCGCACCCCACCCTCGTGGGCCCCTCATAGCTCCCCTGATATAGTTCCTTCTCCTATATATACTCTTATATCCTAAAAACATCAGGGAGAGCCACGAAACCACTTTTCCACCACCGTAACCTCCTGTACCCATGAGATCCCATCTTGGGGCCTTTTTCGGCGATCTGCCGAAGGGGGATTCGATCACGGAGGGCTTCTATATCAACACCATTACCTCTTCGATGAAGCGTGAGTAGTTTACCACAGACCTTCGGGTCCATGATTTGATATAGAAGTTCAATACAAAGTTATTAGCTAGATGGCTTCTTCTCTCTTTTTGATTCTCAATACAAAGTTCTCCTTGATGTTCTTGGAGATCTATTCGATGTAATACTCTTTTGCAGTGGTATTTCCGAGATCCGATGAATTATGGATTTATGATTAAGATTATCTATGAATATTATTTGGTTCTTCTCTGACTTCTTATATGCATGATTTGATATCCTTGCAAGTCTCTTCGAATTATCAGTTTAGTTGGGCCTACTAGATTGATCTTTCTTGCCATGGGAGAAGTGCTTAAGTTTGGGTTCAATCTTGTGTTCTCCTTTCCTAGTGACAGTAGGGGCAGCAAGGCCGTATTGTATTGTTGCCATCGAGGATAACAAGATGGGGTTTTCATCATATTGCTTGAATTAATTCCTCTACATCATGTCATCTTTCTCAATGCGTTACCCCGTTCTTTATGAACTTAATACTCTAGATGCATGTTGGATAGGAGTTGATGTGTGGAGTAATAGTAGTACATGCAGGCAGGGGTCAGTCTACTTGACACAGACGTGATGCCTATGTTCATGATCATTGCCTTAGATGTCATCATAATTATGTGCTTTTCTATCAATTGCTCGGCAATAATTTGTTCACCCGCCATAATATATGCTATCTTGAGAGAAGCCACTAGTGAAACCTATGGCTCGGGGTCTCTTTTCCATGTTATTGAATATTGTTTACATCTTTCTAGTTTCCGATATATTATTTTGCAATCTTTACTTTCCAATCTATACAACCAAAAATACCAAAAATACTTACTTTACCATTTATATATCTCTATCAGATCTCACTTTTGCGAGTGACCGTGAAGGAATTGATAACCCCTTTATCACATTGGTTGCAAGTTCTTGATTGTTTGTGCAGGTATTCGGTGACTTGTGCGTCGTCTCCTACTGGATTGATACCTTCGTTCTCAAAACTGAGGGAAATACTTACCCTACTTTGTTGCATCACCCTTTCCTCTTCAAGGGAAAACCAACGCAAACTCAAGAGATAGCAAATGACTCGTCGCTTTCGGCTGCCTTTTGGTGGTGCTCTTTCTGCAAAAGGAACGTGGATGGTTTACTAATGTGAGAAAACTTGTACTTGAATTGATTGGAAGCTAATATAATAAGGTGGTAATATAACAGTTACCAGGAGTCTCATGAACTCCCTCGTGTTTGGGTCTGTGTAAAAGATCTTATTGATGCGGCCCCACTTGTACCGGGCCCTGATCCAGTTAGCTCCAGCGGGTCGGTGAACTCCGCCAAGGGGTCTAGGATTCCGTGACTTTCACGTTCGGCATCCTCCTTGGCATACATGCCTCTTCCCCTCATAACCATGGCTTCCGAGGCGGTGGGGAGGCGTGTTCCTGGCCTAGAGCGCCTTCATTTTCTCAGACCTTTGCTTGACTTCTTCTTTAGCGCAAGTGTCCTTGAATTTTTCAAAGTCCTCTTCCTTTAGTGACGGACTGTGAGCATGAATCTTGGACCATGGTTCATTCTTTGGAATCGGTTTTTGCACCCTAACTTTCCAGGCAGACAAGTTGTTGGTGAACGTCACCATCGCCTTGATGTTTATCTTTGTCATGGCGTCGTCATCCCACGGTTGTTTGCTTTCATCCCAGTCGGGGAACAGGAACCTATTGTGCAACTTCTTTAGGAGAACATCTCCATATATGGTATTCTTCTTCAACTTCTCGTTGTTGATGTTGGCGGTTTCCCTGAGGATGCATCCTAGTTGATTGCCCCAGCATGAGCGCGCTTCCTCTGGTGCCATTGGCTCTAATTTCTTGGCGTGCATCTCCATGACCACAATTTCCCTGTTGCCAAGCTCGTTTGGTCATCGTGTCCTCTTCTGCTTCGGTGCTTTACCGGCTACGACAACATCGTTGTCGGTCTTGGGGGTGCTGTCAGTGCCGGTGCCAATGCTAGCATCGGTGTCGGGGTTGGTGCCACTGCCACCACCCTGCACCCGCAACTCGTGTTCCTCCAGGTAATTGAAATAATGATTTGCTGCCTCAACGGGGTCTTCTTCGAGGCGAATAGAACCCCCGGCTTTAGCATGGCTAGACATGTTTCCTATTCAACAATTGTAAATAAAAGATATAATGAAGAGAAAAAAGGGGCCTATATTTGGTCGGAATGTTGATTCATTCCCTTTCCGGCAAAATATAGGGCACTCCATATGTTCGAGCTTCTAGAACAAATCACGGAAATTCTTGGCATGACCTTTGCTAAAAAGTGGACATATGGAGCGCTTGAAATTTGCCAGAACAGAAATGAATCAACATTCCGGCAAAACATAGGCCACTCCGATATTCTTCAACATTCCACCAACATTGCAAAATCATATAACATCAATGACATATATCATATAACATCAATGACATATGAGCATCACATGAGCACATATATAAAGCAAGTACACATAGTGAAATGACCTCACTAAACATTGCAACATAGTGGTCTTTTCAAAAACCAAAAACATTTGCAAAATGACCTCACTAAACATTTGCTACTATTTTTTTGTTTATACCTAATTTGTAGCTAAATGCTACTGTTTTTTATAGCTAAATGCCCTAGCTAAATGCTAAATGCTACTATTTTTATAGCTAAATGCTACTGTTTGCTAAAAATGCCCTAGCTAAATGCTACTGTTTTTTATAGCTAAATGCCCTAGCTAAATTTCTTGAAAATGCCCTAGCTAAATACCATCGCTAATTTTCCCTAGCTAACTACTCTCTGTAACTCAAAATTTTACTAATTTTGTTTAAAGCAGCAACAACATCACCTAATTGTTGCGGCTAGAGATATTTCTATAACTTTTTTTACATATGAACCCTAGAATTTTTTTGCTAATAAATATTTTATCCGAATAAAAATCCCAAAATTGAACCCTAAAATTGATTCCTACTGCCTACCTAATTGAACCCTAAATTAAAAACATAGTTTCATTTATAAAAAAAGAAAACCTAATTGACAGACAGAGGGGGAGGTGGGGGAGGGGGGTCGCCCAGTACCTAAAGGGCGGCAGAAGGGGTTGCTGGCTACCGGGGGTGAGGCCGACGGCGACGGCGCAGACATGGAGGCTGGAGCAGTGGTGACACAAACGACGAGGAGGTTAGAGTGGCGAGTAGGGGCTTGGTCCAGCATTGAGCCCAAGGGCGGGTAGGGGCTCAGGCCGGCGTGGAGGTCAAGGTCGAGGGGTGACGGTCGGCGGGCAGGGGCGACGGCGGCACGTGACAGTAGAGAGGAGGGGGAGAGGTGGGTGTCACGACTGGTTTTTCAATAAAATTCTTATTGAGAAAATCGATCTCTTGATCCCAGTATAGGAAGAGTTATCCTTACTGGTAGACGAATACTTGAATACAGAAGACAAGTCGCATTAAATATATTACAGGGTTGAGCTGAGGCTGCTCAACAATTTATTACAAACGCGCCAATATTGTACATAAGGGCGGTTATGGCACAGGGGTGTGGCAACATGCTACTAGCTCGAGATAAAAGTGGTGGTGGATAACTTGACTCCTAAGCTGGCAGCTCATCGAGCGTCGAGGTGAGTGAGGGAGTCCCGGACTAGGGGGTGTTCGGATAGCGGAACTATCATCATCGGCCGGACTCCAAGACTATGAAGATACAAGATTGAAGACTTCGTCCCGTGTCCAGATGGGACTTTCCTTGGCGCGGAAGGCAAGCTTGGCAATACGGATATGTAGATCTCCTACCATTGTAACCGACTCTGTGTAACCCTTGCCCTCTCCGGTGTCTATATAAACCGGATGGCCTTAGTCCATAGGACAAACAACAATCATACCATAGGCTAGCTTCTAGGGTTTAGCCTCCTTGATCTCGTGGTAGATCTACTCTTGTAACCCACATCATCAATATTAATCAAGCAGGACGTAGGTTTTTACCTCCATCAAGAGGGCCCGAACCTTGGTAAAAACATCGTGTCCCTCGTCTCCTATTACCATCCGCCTAGACGCACAGTTCGGGACCCCCTACCCGTGATCCGCCGGTTTTGACACCGACATTGGTGCTTTCATTGAGAGTTCCTCTGTGTCGTCACCGATAGGCTCGATGGCTTCTTTGATCATCAATGACGATGCAGTCTAGGGTGAGACCTTCCTCCTCGGACAGATCTTCGTATTCGGCAGCTTCGCACTGCGGGCCAATTCGCTTGGCCAGCTGGAGCAGATCGAAGGCTACGCCCCTGGCCGTCAGGTCAGATTTGGAAGTTTGAACTTCACGGCTGACATCCGCGGGGACTTGATCCTCGATGGATTCGAGCCACAGCCGAGCGTGTCGTACTGTCACGATGGGCCGGGTTTAGCTCTGCAGCCGGACAGTACCCTGGAGGCCGCACTCGAACCCGCTCCGATCTTCGACTCGGAGCCGGCTGCGCAGACCAAGGATGGATGGCTAGACACCACCTCGGGGGCTGCAACCTCTACGATGATAGAGCCGAACACCGATCTCGTCCCCCATGAAGCTCGTGACTCCGAGGTGCCGGACTCCTTGCCGGACTCCGGACCTCCCGCGCCCCCTCCAGTCGAATCCGATTGGGCGCCGATCATGGAGTTCACCGCGGCGGACATCTTTCAACACTCATCTTTTGGCGACATCTTGAGTTCGCTAAAGTACCTCTCGTTATCAGGAGAGGCATGGCCGGACTGCGGCCAGGACGGTTGGGATGTGGATGACGAAGAAATTCAGAGCCCACCCACCACCCACTTGGTAGCCACTGTCGACGACCTAACCGACATGCTAGATTACGACTCTGAGGACATCGATGGTATGGACGACGATGCCGGAGACGACCAAGAACCAGCGCCCACCGGGCACTGGAAAGCCACCTCTTCATACGACATATACATGGTGGATATCCCAAAGGATGGGAACGGCGATGGAATAGCGGAAGATGACCCCTCCAAGAAACAGCCCAAGCGCCGGCGTCAGCGGCGCCGCTCTAAATCCCGGCAAAGCAAGAATGAGGATTCCGGCACCGGAGACAATAATACACCGGATAGCGCCGAAGACAACCCACTCCAGCAAGATCTAGCACTGGAGGAGGGGGACGCCAGCCCTCATGAGAGAGCGGCCGAAGAAGAGGTAGAGGACTAGATGCCTCCCTCCGGAGACGAGGCAAGCCTCGACGACGACGAATTCGTCGTGCCTGAGGATCCCGTCGAACAGGAGCGTTTCAAACGCAGGCTTATGGCCACGGCAAACAGCCTCAAGAAAAAGCAGCAGCAGCTTAGAGCTGATCAAGATCTGCTAGCCGACAGATCGACCGAAGTCCTCGCGGCCGAAGAACATGAACTCGAATGCCCCTCCAAAAGCTACCCCAAACGTAAGCTGCTCCCCCGATTAGAGGTGGAGGCATATGATCCTGCTTCACCAGGAGACAATACGGCTGATCGACCACCCCGTGGTCGCGACAGAGAGGCCTCAAGGCCCTTTACTAGACCCGTACCCCGGCATCGCTCGAAAAGCACAAGGCCACAGGGGAACACTCTGGACCTGCGCGACATATTGGAGGATAAGGCAAGACAATCAAGATCGATCTATGGATCACGTGGGCGCCCCACGATACGTGACGATCACCGTCACCCCGGACACAGTAAGTCCGGTCGGGCCGAACACAACAAACAAAGCTCTTTTGAGCTCCGTCGCGATATCGCCCAGTACAGAGGCGCCGCACACCCACTGTGCTTCACAGATGAGGTAATGGATCATCAAATCCCAGAAGGGTTTAAACCCGTCAATATTGAATCTTATGATGGCACAACAGACCCCGCGGTCTGGATCGAGGACTATCTCCTCCACATCCACATGGCCCGCGGAGACGATCTCCACGCCATCAAATATCTCCCACTCAAACTTAAAGGACCAGCCCGGCACTGGCTTAACAGCTTGCCAGCAGAGTCAATCGGGAGTTGGGAGGACCTGGAAGCCGCATTCCTCGATAACTTCCAAGGCATGTACGTGCGACCACCAGATGCAGATGACCTAAGCCACATAATTCAGCAGCCACACGAATCGGCCAGACAATTCTAGACACGGTTCTTAACCAAGAAAAACCAAATCGTCGACTGTCCGGATGCCGAGGCCCTCGCGGCCTTCAAGCATAAGCTGGCTAGCACGCAGCACCAACCACAATAAAAATGCTGGCAGTCCGGATATCAAGGACCGTAGTGGCAGGTCGCGTCGCAACAAAAACAAATGCGGCATTAACAGCGATAACAGTGTGGATACGACAGTCAATCCCAGATTCAAAGGCTCTAAACCCGGTCCACAGAAAAAAGCCATTCAAAAGAACAACTCAGGGTCCGTCCAATTTGGACCGAATTCTCGATCGCTTGTGCCAGATACATGGCACCCCTGAAAAGCCAGCTAACCACACCAATAGGGACTGTTGGGTATTCAAGCAGGCAGGCAAGTTAATTGCCTAAAACAGCAACAAGGGGCTACATAGCGACGACGAGGAAGAGACCCGACCGCCGAACAATAGAGGACAGAAGGGTTTCCCCCCACAGGTGCGGACGGTGAACATGATATATGCCACGCACATACCCAAAAGGGAGCGGAAGCGTGCACTGAGGGATGTATACGCGATGGAGCCAGTTGCCCCGAAGTTCAATCCATGGTCCTCTTGCCCGATCACCTTTGACCGAAGGGACCACCCCACCAGCATTCGCCATGGTGGGTTCGCCGCATTGGTTCTAAACCCAATCGTCGATGGATTTCATCTCACCAGAGTCCTGATGGACGGCGGCAGCAGCCTAAACCTGCTTTATCAGGACACGGTGCGCAAAATGGGCATAGACCCCTCAAGGATTAAACCTACCAAGACGACCTTTAAAGGCGTCATACCAGGTGTAGAAGCCAATTGTACAGGCTCAGTTACACTGGAAGTGGTCTTCGGATCCCCGGATAACTTCTGAAGCGAGGAGTTAATCTTCGACATAGTCCCGTTCCGCAGCGGCTATCATGCCTTTCTCGGACGTACCGCGTTCGCAAAGTTCAACGCGGTGCCGCACTACGCATACCTCAAGCTCAAGATGCCAGGCCCTAGAGGAGTCATCACGGTCAACGGAAACACTGAACGCTCCCTCCGAACGGAGGAACATATAGCGGCTCTCGCGGCAGAAGTACAAAGCAGCCTTTTAAGGCAATTCTCGAGTCCGGCTGCTAAGCGGCCGGACAAAGCTAAGCGTGGCCGGAGTAACCTACAACACGACCACCTGGCACGTTCCAAGCACGCGTAGCAGTGCGGCCCCAACCCCAACCCCTGTAAAACATTAAGATAGACCCTTCCCGTACTCCATTATGCTTTGAAGATACCATGGGCATGGGGCAAGGGGCTCGACCACGATAAGCCCAGACTGCGGCTCAACTGCACTAGGGGCCCTTAAGTGTGTCGTTTCTTTTCCTTTTCCTTTTATTTTTTACCTACAGGACTCCGTTCGTCAGAGGCCCTGTCCGGCAGCAGACATGCCGAACCCACGATGCAACAGCCAGGGAAGGAGAAAGGCTACAACGAAAACCCAGGTAGTCTCCATCATGAGCATTAAATCTGTTTTATGCATTATTCCGTAGCCTACCCCTGGAGGGGGACATGTTAAACAGTCCCATCCCTTGCTTACCGCACTACTTGTATCGTCCTGCACTTACAGCAGTTTTTATTGAATAAAGCAATACAACACATTTTTGCTTCTAATTGCATTTCTTTCTTACACATATGTTCATCTATGACATGTTGCATCCGTACGTTTTGGTACGGCTAAATACACCAGGGGCTTATGTTTCCCGCGTTATGGTGTGATAAGTCCGAACACTTTCACAAGTGCGGCCCCCCGAACTTATAGCATTATATGCATCGGCTCCGAATAATGTTCTTGGGTCAATAGTTGGGTTTGCCCGGCTCCCATGTTTTGGTACCTTGTGTTCCATTTTATCGGCTGAGGTAGCACTGGGAGAACCACTGCGATTGCGCCCCAGTTGAGCTGGGTTAACGCCTCAGTGGAGAAAGCTAAAACTGACCGTCATGATGAGGCGAGAGTTGGTCGCTGTTCGAGAGGTTCTTTGCGAGTCCCTAAAGACTTATGCCGCTTCGAGCGAGGAGCCGGATTCTGTCTGGCCAAGGCGTGGAGAGCGCCCCAAATTCGGCCTTCCGAAAAGTAGGGGCTTCGCCGAAATTTAAAATTATAGAATTCTATGGCTAAGTGAGAGTGTTCAAGCATTATAAGTCCGGCTGCCTTGTTCATTGTGTTGAGCGCCTCCCTAGATGGACCCAAAAATGGGAACAAGAGTGCTCGAGTTTATCCCAAACACCCCAGCACTCGTGGCATGGGGGCTGAAACTGACGACTTGCCATCTCTCAGATTTGATAAACAGCCGCACAGAAGGTAATATTTTAAATTAACAAGCGTTTCTTAGCGCATATGAACCAAGTTTTCAGCACACAGGATAACAAAATGCGAGTCTACTCAAATATTACATCTTTGGAGCACTCACCCGCAATAGTGCGGGCGCCCTTCAGCATACTCCTATAATACATCTCGGGCGTGTGATGCTCCTTGCCCTCTGGTGGGGGGTCCGTCACAAGCTTCTGGGCATCCATCTTGCCCCAGTGCACCTTTGCGCGGGCAAGGGCCCGACGTGCACCTTCAATACAGGCGGAGTGCTTGATGACTTCAACCCACGGGCACGCATCCACCAGCCGCCACACCAGGCCAAAGTAGCTCCCAGGCATGGCCTCCTTAGGCGATAGCCGAACTATGAGGCCCCTCATGGCCTGTTCGGCCGCCTTGTGGAGCTCGACCAGCTGCTTCAGCTGGTCGCTAAGGGGCACTGGATGTCCGGCCTCAGCATACTGAGACCAGAAGACCTTCTCCGTTGAGCTCCCCTCCTCGGCCCAGTAGAATGCGGCAGCATCAGACACGCTGCGGGGAAGATCTACGAACGCTCCTGGAGAGCTCCGAATTCGGGTAAGCGACAGGTAATTAACACTCACATGCTTACTTTGCATGAAAAATGCCTTACCCGCTGCTATTTTCTTCACCGCATCTATCTCCTGGAGGGCCTTGTAGGCTTCGGCCTTAGCGGCTTTGGCACTCTCAAGAGCCGTTGCAAGCTCAGACTCTCGAGTCTTCGAGTCACGCTCCAGGCTCTTGTGTTTCTTCACGAGATCCTGGAGCTCTTGCTGTACCTCCGCCACCTCCGCCTCCTGTTTCTCTCGCTCGGTGCGCTCCGCAGCCGCATTGCATTCGGCCGCGGCCACCGCCTCTTTTAGGGTCGCCACCTCGTTCGTGGCCCCTGCAATACCCCAGTTATCCTTGTCATTTTTGTTGCAACCAAATCCTTTTCTGTAAGGTATTACTCACCTTCTTTTTCCTCGAGCTGCTTCTTGGCATGGCCGAGCTCGTTCTCGGACCGCTCGAGGTTTTCCTTCAAAGTTTTGACCTCCGCAGTCAGTGCGGCAGAGGTCAGCAGCACAGCCTGCAATCCCATATTGACATATTTTCATGGCTCCTGCATTTATCTTTCTAAAGATCCTCAGTCCAGCTTTTCTTTCCGAACACCGAACCGAGCATCAGGGGCTACTGTCTATGCGGTACCATTTTACATATATTGAAATTCTTACCTCAAATCCTGTTAGAAGGCTGCTGCAGGCTTCGGTCAGCCCGTTCTTGGCGAGCTGAACTTTCTGAATCACCGCACTCATAACAGTGCGGTGTTCCTCTTCAATAGAGGCGCTATTGAGCGCCTCTAGCAAATTATCCGGCACCTCCGGTTGGACGGAGACAGCTGGCGTCGCGGTCTTGCCCTTCTTAGGAAGGGGTCGCCCGCCAGACTCCGGAGCCACTATGGGTTCCGGGGCTGAGTCCGGTGCAAAGTCCGGGAGGTTGTCCTGCGACACCTCCGGGGCCCTCTCCTCCTGGTGGGTCCCTTCCTGGGATCCCACCTCGGCATCGTCCGCATCACGGGGTAGAGGCAGTCGGAAGAGAATCCATATCCGACGCCCCTAAGGACCCGCTCGATGAAGTGGGGAGATCATCCTTAGGCGGACTGCAGGGTTGTATGCGGCATTAGAAAGACATAATGTGGTGGAAAACGAAAACCTTGAAGTTATTCGGGAGTCCAGATACTTACGATCTCGCCAGAGGCTTGGCCCTTGGAGGCCAGTCCTCATCGTCGTCACTGGCGTTGGCGGAACAGTCCGGGGGAAGAGTTTTTCCCCTCTTGGACCCTTCGGCCTCCATTGTTGGGGAGGCCTTCCTTTTCTTCCCTCCCCCTGCTGGGGGAGAGGCTTTCTTCTTCTCCTCCTCGCCTTGGTCGGAGGAGTCGGCCTCGGATTCATCATCCGATAGCACCTGAAAACGGGAACTCTTCCGAGTCCCCATGGCCTTCTTCTTGGCCTTCTTCTCCGGCACCACGTGGGGTGTCGGAGCCAGCAGCCCCGTTAGGCGGGCGTGAGTTGGGTCCTCTGGCAATGGGGCCGGACAGATAGCCTGTGCAGCCTTCTTCAGGCAGTCCTGTCAAACGAAAGGGAGTTTAGATCCCGCATAGAGTCAAACTATGAATAACAAGCGTCCCGTAAAGGAAAATATCACTTACCTCGTCAGCTGGATGCTGCGAGCTGAATCCGCGATCTTCGGTAGCGGATGCGGGAGCCTCGGCGCCCTTGAACAGCACCTTCCAGACCTCTTCGTACATAGTGTCGAAGAGCCCATTCAAAGTCTGGTGCTGCGCCGGATCGAACTCCCACATATTGAAGCCCCGTCGTTGGCACGGGAGAATCTGGCGGATGAGCATGACCAGGACTACGTTGACAAGCTTGAGCTTCTTGTCCACCAGCTTTTGGACGCAGGCTTGGAGTCCGGTCAGCTCCTCCGGATCGCCCCAAATCCGGCCGCTCTCTTTCCAGGAGGTGAGCCATGTGGGGATGCCGGATCTGAATTCGGGGGCCGTTGCCCATTCGGGATCATGCGGCTCGGTGATGTAGAACCACCCCGATTGCCACCCCTTGATGGTTTCCACAAAGGTGCCCTCCAGCCACGTAATGGTGGACATCCTGCCCACCAAGGCGCCTCCGCACTCCACTTGGCTGCCCTTCACAACCTTCGGCTTGACACTGAAGGTCTTGAGCCACAAGCCGAAGTGGAGCTGGATGCAGAGGAAGGCCTCGCACACGACGATAAATGCCGAGATGTTGAGAATAAAATTTGGGGCCAGATCATGGAAATCTAGGCCGTAGTAGAACATGAGCCCCCGGACAAAGGGATGAGGTGGGAAGCCCAGTTCACGAAGGAAATGGGGAAGGAATACTACCCTCTCATGGGGCCTGGGGGTGGGGATGAGCTCTCCCTCGTCGGGCAGCCAATGCGCGATGTCGCTGGACAAGTATCCGGCGCTGCGCAGCTTCTGGATATGCCCCTCCGTAACGTAGGAGGCCATCCACTTGCCTCCCGCTCCAGACATATTTGGAGAAGGTTGAGGTGAGATGTGCGGGCTTGGGTGCTAGAGCTCGAGTTCGCGGAGATGGATAAGCCAAGGAGGAAGAAGGCGCAGGTAAAAGGATTGGATCTTTATCCCCTTATATGGGCGGACGGAAACATGCGTCCCCACCGGCCTGATAAAACTCGCTTATCTCCCAAGCACCGCAATCAATGGCGCGGTTGGGTTACCCACTTCCGTATTGATGGGCATCTCGGAATAAGGGGAACACGATCTCTGCTTCGACAAGATGTGCCAAGGAAACCGCCTCGCTAAACACGCTGAGATGGAACAAGAAAAACAATTTGAAGGCTTGGTAGTGGTGTGACGTTACGCCACAAAATACGTCAGCAGATTGAACTTGTGTAATATTATTCTCTCTACGGTTGTATGTGGAATTTATTTTGCAGAGCCGGACACTATCCTGGTGTTCACAATCTTCTATAAGAGGAACCTGCCTTACAATGCCGAAGACAACATGCGCGCCAGACTCGTCGTCATTGAAGCCTGGTTCAGGGGCTACTAAGGGAGTCCCGGACTAGGGGGTGTCTGGATAGCCGAACTATCATCATCAGCCGGACTCCAAGACTATGAAGATACAAGATTGAAGACTTCGTCCCGTGTCCGGATGGGACTTTCCTTGGCGTGGAAGGCAAGCTTGGCGATACGGATATGTAGATCTCCTACCATTGTAACCGACTCTGTGTAACCCTTGCCCTCTCCGGTGTCTATATAAACCGGATGGCCTTAGTCCATAGGACGAACAACAATCATACCATAGGGTAGCTTCTAGGGTTTAGCCTCCTTGATCTCGTGGTAGATCTACTCTTGTAACCCACATCATCAATATTAATCAAGCAGGACGTAGGGTTTTACCTCCATCAAGAGGGCCCGAACCTGGGTAAAAACATTGTGTCCCTCGTCTCCTGTTACCATCTGCCTAGACGCACAGTTCAGGACCCCTACCTAGATCCGCCGGTTTTGACACCGACAGTGAGGCTCGATGAATTTATTTCTGGGGTAGCGGAAGCGGATATAATACAGTGACCAAATCCAGGGTCGCACGAGATTGACTAGGATTCCTCTAGGCGTCGGACTCGCTATCGAATTCTTCATCCATGAGATCGGCTTCATCAACATCTGGCCAAATCAACAAGCCAGGCGAGTACTTTGAAAGTACTCGCAAGACAGTTCGGACAAAAGATATAACAAATGCATGCATGAATGCGTCATGAGCAAAAATAACGATGCTCATCCAAATAATAAAAACTGCACGACATGGTAAGTAAAACAAACAAGTGAAAACCGATCGGGTGTCTGGAGCGACGCCTTGAAGGGTAAATAAGAAATAATCATGCCGCAGTCGGGCGTCTAAGCGACACCACATAAAGGGCTTATATTGAAAAGTAAGAGACAAGCGTGCCACAGTCGGATGTCTGAGCGACATCTTAGAAAGGGCTTTTATTGAAAATAAATAACAAGTATGCCACAGTCGGATGTCTGAGCGACATCACGAAAAGGGCTTAGATCAAAAGTAAATAACAAGCGTGCCACAGTCGGACGTCTGAGCGACATCACAGAAAGGGCTTATATCAAAAGTAAATAACAAGTGTGCCATAGTCGGACGTCTGAGAGACATCATAGAAAGGGCTTATATCAAAAGTAAATAACAAGTGTGCCACAGTCGGACGTCTGAGAGACATCACAGAAAGGGCTTATATCAAAAGTAAATACAAGTGTGCCACAGTCGTACGTCTGAGCGACATCACAGAAAGGGCTTATATCAAAAATAAATAACAGGTTAGTCCATCCACAAGAATAAACTGTTAACCGGACTTAACACTCATGTGGTTCACCGGAGTTTATTACTGAGACTGACCTTTAACAAGATAAGATGGTCACGGTACTTGGACATGTACAAGATGATTCAAAGGATTTTTGACTCTGCAGAGTTTGACCTAATTTGCCCACAGCCAACGGATTTCCGTAGTCACAAAGGACTAGTTCCGTTTACGGTATTTCAGTAGAAACGCATCTAACTAGTACACACCCATTCCACCTCACGATGCCAGGGATCACCCTTGAAAACGTCCAAGAAAAACTTTGAGACGGGGAGGTCACAACCTCGAATAGCATGGGATCATATTTCTATACGCACGCTCTAAGGGGTGCCCCCCTCTCAGTCCCAACCGGAAACACCCATGCCCCCTGACCGGATGACGGGCTTTAATCCAGGGCCATGGAACCCTCATCCCAGCCTCTCTATTTGGTGTGTACCAGGAAAACGGTTTGCAACTTACTAAGCCATATTCCTTGCGGAAAACATGTGGTAGTACAGGAAAGGAAATGAATGGGAATGTGACTTGATTCACGTTGACACTGAAGTCAAATAGATTAGCATAAGACTGGCATGCCACAAAACTGCCATCTTACCCATTTTCATGCATTCACATGGCCATGCAAACTTATATCCAACACATATGGATTTCCAAAACTCACTTGCTTCACCTTTGCATGAAATATAACATTTAACGAAATGCTCATAAACATGCCATGAAACTACTAAAATGCAAACATGCAACAACACTCATCATATCAAAAGTTCAAACATGCTTGCCTGGTTCTGAGTAGTCGGAGTCTAACTTGGCGAAGTTCGCGGCTCAGTCACGTCCTCTGGTATCTACGGTATAAGAAAAATACATACTTAACGTAAATACCGCGATTGCATAGAAAAGTGTTCCAAATATTTTTCAAATAAATATGAAAAACAACTAGACAGAAAAATAAAGATGACAGAAAAAGAATCAATCAAAAATCATTTTCTGTTTAAAAGTTATAAAGGTTTTAGAACCAGGGACTTATCTGTGATGAAACAGAAAGTTTCCAGGGGGCCAACTGAAAAAAAAACAGAAACGATTTGGGAAAAAGAGAAACACTGAAAAGGGGTCCCACCCGTCAGGTTTAAATTTTCAAAGGGGAAAAACAGGGCTCGACGGCGCCCGAGAGCTGCGGTGGTCGCCGGCGGCGATCCACGGCGAGGCAAGGGGATCGGGCGGTACCTACGTGTTCAGCATGTCCTTCCGCGTCGGTGGGTGGTGGTGGCGGTCACCGGCGAGCACTACGTCGACAGCGGCCCTTGCTCCGGCGGACGGCTGCTCGGGTGGAGTTGGATCTCGTTGGGGAGGGCTGCGAAGGTCAAATCGAAGCTTGGGTTAGCTCACTGGGTGCTCGAGGTGGCTACTAATGAGGTTTGGGCATCGGGGATGGGCTCACCGGAGTGAATCGAGCTGGTGGCTGAGGCGGATCAGGGCGGCCGGAGTTTGGGGAGGAGACCTCCTCGAGGTCCTCCTAGTGGCTTGGCGGAGTGTTGGCGAGGTGCAGTGGTGGTGCGTGCTTGAGAGCGAGCTCGGGGCTCCTTTTTATAGGCGATCCAAGGCGGTGGCCGTGAACGGAGTTCTCCGGCGATGGTTACGGAGGCGCAGAGCTTGGTCGGGGCGGTTCAGGGAGTTGGGCATCAACGTGGAGTTCCACTAGTTCCGTTTTGAGGCTAAACTAGCTTGGATTAGGAGTCCCAAGGGGATTCGACGGAACGGAGCGGCGCGGGCCCGTCGGCGGCAGAGGGTGCGCCCTGTGCTTGCTGGGCCACGGCGATGGTGCTGCAGGGGTGCGCTAGCATGCATGAGCCACGCGGAGGGCTAAGGAGCAGAGGGCGGCGCAGAACGGCGTAACGGGCCGGTGTTGGCTTCGTTTGGCCGCTACGGGTGGCCCTGCCACCGCAGAGGCTGCCGGTATTGAAGATGCTTGCCGCCACCGACGCCTGCATCCGTCCAAGCGGCCGTGCGGTGCTCTGGCCAGGGGGAAGAGGTTGTGCGCAAAGTGCCAAGGTGCACGGGTGATCCATGACCATTCCCTGACGAAAAACGACACTTCAAATCTGAATTTACTGAACTTACTGAAAAACCACATGAACAGTGCTGGCCAAGTGTTCGACGAACTGATTTTGGCATGTGGGGATTTTATCTGGGGCTGATCTTTGGTGTGGTGGTATCTCATTGCATCTGGGGGCTGCCTGAATTTTGGTAGAATTTTAGGGGAAGAGGAGATATGAATTTCACCAAATTTGACAAATCTGGTCCAAACTTGCAGAGGGAGAAACTTGAAAAGTTTGAAGAGAGGAAGAGTGGATCTTGATGGTTCTAGGTTGTGGGTGCCCAGGACTACCCAGAGGAGTTGGTTTGAGATCAAAACTCAAAGGGAATTAGGCACTTGCTTTGCAAATGACCTAGGCTTAAAATAAATGACAAAATTGTTTTGGGGGGAAAATAAATGTAATAAAATCCAAAAATGGATTTAACTTGTTGGGACAGAATGTTTGGATTGCCCCAAAGTGGAGGGAGGGGTTTTTGGGAGATTTTACCACAAGAGGTATGGTAAATCCAAGGATGGTTCTACACAAAAGAGTAGCTCAAAAACTTTTGAGTTTCCTTTTTAAAAGAAAGTAAATTTCCAAGAAATGTTTTTGAGAGGGATATATTTTAGGAAGAATTTAATAAGGCCTTTTTCAAACCAAGCAAGGCTTTTGCTGGAAAAAAATGGAGTGTCACAGCACCTACCCCCTTAGGAAACATCTCGTCCCCGACATTTCAGCTGATCCTTAAACAGGTGTGGGTGCTCTGTCCGAAGGAAATCCTCTCTTTCCAAAGTTGCTTCACTCTTGGTGTGATTGCTCCACTGGACCCTGAAAAACTTGATGGTTTTCTGTCAGGTCCTCCTTTTAGATTCCTCTAATATTTTTATTGGATGCTCCCGGTAGGTGAGGTCTGGTTGCACGTCAATGTTTTCATGGGATACTTGTTTCTCTGGATTGCTTACGTACTTTCTCAATTGCGAGACGTGGAACACGTCGTGGACATCGGATAATTCTTCGGGTAAGTCTAGCTGGTAGGCTACCGTGCCTCTTCGAGCCATTATACAGAATGGTCGGATGAATCTTGGTGCTAGCTTTCCCTTAACCTTAAACCGTTGCCGGCCCCTCATAGGGGATACTCGTAGATACACGAACTCTCCGGGTTTGAAACTGATTTCCCGATGCCTTTTATTGTAGTAACTCTTTTGTCGACTTTGAGCGGTCTTGAGTCGATCCCTAATCATCTTAACTTTTTCCTCGGCCTCCTTGAGCATATCTGGGCCGAAGATATGGCTGTCTCCGGTCTCTGACCAATTTAGCAGTGTACAGCATCTTCATCCGTACAGAGCTTCAAATAGTGCCATTTGCAGGCTGGCCTGGTAGCTGTTGTTGTATGCAAACTCTTCTTATGGAAAGCTTTCGTCCCAACTGGTCCCATAGGTGAGGACACATGCTCTCAGCATGTCTTCTAGAATTTGGTTTACGCGTTTAGTCTGTCCATCAGTCTGGGGGTGGTATGCGGTACTGAATGCTAGTTGAGTTCCCACTGCCTGTTGTAGGTGATCCCAAAACCTAGAGACGAATTGTGTGCCTCTGTCGGATATTATAGTATTTGGGACTCCATGCAGGCAGACGATACGGGCAAGATAAAGCCGGGCAAGCTTCTGAGTGGTGTGAGTTGACTTCACCGGGATAAAATGTGCTACCTTAGTTAATCTGTCGGTGATGACCCATATGGCATTATTTCCGTGTCGTGACCGAGGTAGCCCAACAATAAAGTCCATTCCAATTTCGTCCCATTTCCACTCGGGTATCTTGTTTGGCTGTAATAGTCCGGCTGGTTTCTGGTGCTCGGCCTTGATGCGTTGACAAGAATCACAGCATGCAATGAATGTGCCTATGTCCCTTCTCATACAGTGCCACCAAAAATTTTCCTGAAGGTCCTTGTACATTTTTTTCCCTCCAGGGTGGATTGAATATGGAGCGGTGTGGCTTTTAGCTAGAATCTGTTGTTTGAGGTCCTGGATATTTGGTATGCAAAGTCTATCTCTGTACCACAATATTCCTTGCCCGTCTACGTTGAATTATGAGGTCCTGCCCAAACTCACTTTCCTTTTTATGCCATCAATGCTGGGGTGTCCATGCTGAGCCTCCTGAATCTTTTCCATCAAGGTAGGTTGTATTTCCAAATTCCACACACTGCCTTCGGTGATCATTATTAGGTTGAGTTTGGCAAATTCCTACTGAAATTCTGGTCTCAAATTTGGTATACTGTCGTTGCCCGAGCTGGGGTTCCGACTAAGGGCATCTGCAACTATATTTGCTTTTCCTAGATGGTAGTGGATTCCAACATCGTAATCCTTCACAAATTCCAACCAGCGTCGTTGCCGTAGATTGAGTTCCAGCTGTGTGAAAATATACTGTCGTTGCTGTATTTCCAAATTCCACACACTGCCTTCGGTGATCATTATTAGGTTGAGTTTGGCAAATTCCTACTGAAGTTCTGGTCTCAAATTTGGTATACTATCGTTGCCCGAGCTGGGGTTCCGACTAAGGGCATCTGCCACTACATTTGCTTTTCCTGGATGGTAGTGGATTCCAACATCGTAATCATTCACTAATTCCAACCAGCGTCGTTGCCGTAGATTGAGTTCCAGCTGTGTGAAAATATACTTGAGGCTCTTATGGTCCGTGTATATTTCACAACGATTTCCAAGTAGAAAATGTCTCCATTCTTTGAGTGCATGGATGCCTGCTACCAACTCCATGTCATGAGTAGGATAATTTTCCTCATGCTTGCGAAGTTGTCTGGAGACATACGCAACTACCTTGCCTTCTTTCATCAAGATGCATCCGAGGCCTTTCCGGGATGCGTCGCAATACACCTCAAAATTCTTGTGTATGTCTGGCACAATTAATACTGGTGCCATTGTTAATTTCCTTTTTAGCTCTTGGAAACTTTCCTCACAAGCTTCCGTCCATTCAAACTTCTTATCTTTCTTGAGTAACTGCATCATTGGCTTTGCTATGGTGGAGAATCCTTCAATAAATCTCCGGTAGTATCCTGCCATTCCTAAGAAACTTCGCACGTCCGTTACGCTGGCTGGTGGTTTCCAGCCAAGTACGGCCTTGACATTTTCCGGGTCTACTGCAATACCTTCTTGGGTCAGTACGTGGCCCAGAAAACCCACCTGTCTTAGCCAAAATTCACATTTGCTGAACTTGGCGTACAGTTGATGTTTCCTGAGTTCTCCTAGTACAATTCTGAGATGTTCGGCGTGCTCTTCTGGTGTCTTGGAGTATATCAGAATATCATCGACGAATACCACAACAAACTTGTCCATATATTTCATAAATACTTTGTTCATGAGGTGAACAAAATATGCGGGGGCGTTTGTTAGTCCAAATGGCTTTACTGTGAACTCATACAGTCCATATCTGGAGGTGAAGGCTGTCTTGGGGATATCTTCTATTCGCACTTTCAATTGATGGTATCCAGACCTTAAGTCAATTTTGAGAAGACTTTGGCCTGAGCGAGCTAATCAAATAAATCATTTATTCGGGGCATTGGGTATTTGTTCTTGATTGTGACCATGTTAAGCGCTCGATAGTCTATGCACAATCTCAGTGTCCCATCTTTTTTCTTGGCAAATAAAATTGGTGAACCCCAAGGTGAGGAACTGGCTCGTATGCATCCTTTCTCCAACAATTCCTTTATTTGCTTCTTCAATTATACCAACTCGGATGGTGCCATTCTGTATGGTTTCTTGTAAACGGGAGCGGTTCCGGGTGCTAGCTCAATGGTGAATTCTATCTCTCGGTCTGGTAGCATGCCTGGTAGTTCTTCGGGAAATACGTCTGGAAATTCACACACTACTGGAACCTTGTTCAACTCAGAAATGTCTACCTTGTTTAATCTCGGTTGCCGCGATATTTGTCTTACTTTGGCTGAAACCTTTACTGTCTTCCCGTGATGGTGGGTGAGAATTACACTTCGGTTGAAGCAGTCAATAAAACCTTTGTTGGTGGTTAACCAATCCATCCCTAGGATGACATCCAGTCCTTTACTTTCCAATACAATAAGGTTGGCGTAAAACTTCAATCCTTCGAATTCAATAGCCACACCTTGACAGTAACTCTGGGTCACTTGCTTAATCCCAGGGGACTTGATGATCATGGATTTTTCCAAGGGAAGCATCGAAAAATTATTTTGCAAAGCAAAACCCTTCGAAATGAATGAGTGAGAAGCTCTAGAATCAAACAAAACCATGGCAGGTATTGTGTTGACAGCGAACGTACCGAGTACGATATCTGGGGCGTTCTGTGCTTCCTCTTTGGTCACGTGGTTCAGATGACCCTTCATGTGGTTGTTATTGGGGTTGAAATTGTTTCGCTTGGGCGCGGAATTATTTCCACTATTGTTTGGCTTTGGGGCTGAGTTACTTGGTTTGGGGCACTGCTTGGCATAGTTCCCTTCTTCTCCACAAGCGTAGCAAGTAACGCACGGGCGATAAGTGAACTCTTTGTCCCTTGCATGGAAATTCTTGATTGGGCGAGAATTATTCATTGTGGGTTTGTGTGTCCCACTTTTCTGGAAATCTGTCTTGCTTCGATGGTTTCGGGCCTAAGTAGTTTGGTCCCTTTTGCGTTTGCGGAAATCCTCCAAACTGCGTCTCTCATCTTCCAAGGTAATGGCCTTATCCACCAGTGTTTTGAAATCTGGGAAGGTGTGTACGACTAGCTGCCATCTGAGTGCGGGTGCCAGGCCTTCCAAGAATTTTTCCATCTTCTTGCTCTTAGTCATACGCTCTTCGTTGGCGTAGCGGGACGGCAGAGTAAACTGGATGTTGTATTCTGACACCGTCATGGTCCTTTGTTTGAGGTCATCAAATTCTCTCTTCTTGATCTTCATAACACTTTTAGGAATGTGTGCCCCACGAAAACTTTCCTTGAATTCCTCCCAGGTTATTTCATTTTCGTTAGGGTGCATGTGTAGGAAATTTTCCCACCATGATGCAGCTGCTCCCGTGAGATAATGCGGCGCATATAGTACTTTCTCACGGTCTGAACACTGTGCAATAACTAATTTTCTCTCCATGTCTCGAAGCCAGTCATCGGCTTCAAGAGGTTTGTCAGTATGAGAAAATGTTGGGGGACGCGTCTCCTGTAGCTCAGACAACTTGGATTGCTGTTGATACTGTCCACGGTGATTTCCCATATTGATTACTAGGTTCAGCATTTCCTGATGTTGTTGCTGACTCTGTTCATAAAGGCGACACACTTGGGTAAATGTTGTTTCACTGTCCTGTTGACTTGACTGTCCCTGAGTGAAATTGTGGTTTGGTGGTGTGCCATAATTTTCCTCGGGCTGATTTGGCATGGAGCGCGTCCAAGGACGAGACATCTTTCACTCTGGGGACATATTTTGTAAACTCGTAAGAAAAGAAATTGAGTCGCAACAGCCAAAAAAATCACAAATACGGAAATTTTAAAAGCTCCAGAATCTTTTTTCAAGAAACAATCAACGATTTGCGCACGGAGAAGGACTATTACATATCTTACACGCGTGCAGTAATTATACAATACATCACTCAGGATAGGCGTACATAATCCTGACATGTTATTGAGGCTAGTGCACTTCTCTAGACCCTACATGATGCGCGAACAAGCTACTTCTCACAACCTATGCACATATAAACACATAGTACAAGCCGGTACATCGCATGACGGCTCAGCGTACTCAGTCGGAGATGGTGAGGATCTCCCTTGGCCTGCCGAGGGTGAGGCGCAGAGAGGCGGGGGACTCAAATTCCTCCTCGCTAATAGGCTCCAGACGTGAAGCGTTGCGCTGAGCTGGTGGAGCGGGTGCCATAGGCGGCGTAACACGAATAGGAGTGGGCGCAATGGGTGGAGTAACACGAATAGGAGTGGGCGCAATAGGTAGTGCAGATCGAACTGGAGTGGGTGCAATTACTTGGTTGAACTCCTCGATGGTAGGTAGGTGACGAGCAGTGGCGAGAATGGTAGGTGAATGGGATGCCGAGGACGAGATGAAAGTCAGCGGTGGAGCGGTGTGCAGGAGCTCCCTCCTGTTGGCGGCACAGCCATGGACTGAGTCCATGCGAGCAGTAACAAGGTCGTCCACCATGCTGTCGAAGGCTGCCTCCAGAGCTCGGAGGTACTCGACAAGCATCTCAAAGGCCTCGTCACGCTCTCCTCTGGGGCAAGCGAATGAGTAGTGACAGGTGTATGGCACGTGGCATGGAAGGTAGCGGTAACGACGAGTCTTCATTGATGGAAGGACATCCCATAGACGAGCTATCGCCTCACGGGCAGCCATCTGTATAGCATGCCTCTCTGTAGGCATGGCTCTCCCCAGGAACCGGAAGCGGCGTAACTCAACACGCCCTCCCTTGAATTGCACTGCGGCCTGGTGCATGGTCAGACTGTCCTTGATCTTGTGTGAGTAGAGTGTGAAGACGGGGCGCACTGATGGCCCCATCGCGACCTGGACGATGAAGGAGAGGAGCTTGACGAACCCCTCAGGCACGTTGGCGAATACCTGTGACTCACAGTCGTTGCCAGCCATCTAAAAAAGTAGACGAAAATTTTGAATCATCAGATCATAAATTTATGCTGACTGTCAGAAAATGACTACATTTGTAAAAATAAGAATAAACTCTACTATGCTAATAACCGATTAGCGATCGCACCTAGTGGCTTCCTATAGTCAGCCTGGCTCTGGTACCAAGTTTGTCACGACCGGTTTTTCAATAAAATTCTTATTGAGAAAATCGATCTCTTGATCCCAGTATAGGAAGAGTTATCCTTGCTGGTAGACAAATACTTGAATACAGAAGACCAGTAGCATTAAATATATTACAGGGTTGAGCTGAGGCTGCTTAACAATTTATTACAAACGCGCTAATATTGTACATAAGGGCGGTTATGACACAGGGGTGTGGCAACATGCTACTAGCTCGAGATAAAAGTGGTGGTGGATAACTTGACTCCTAAACTGGCAACTCATCGAGCGTTGAGGTGAGGCTCGATGAATTTATTTCTGGGGTAGCGGAAGCGGATATAATACAGTGACCAAATCCAGGGGCGCACGAGACTGACTGGGATTCCTCTAGGCATCGGACTCGCTATCGAATTCTTCATCCATGAGATCGCCTTCATGAACATCTGGCCAAATCAACAAGCCAGGTGAGTACTTTGAAAGTACTCGCAAGACAGTTCGGACAAAAGATATAACAAATGCATGCATGAATGCGTCATGAGCAAAAATAACGATGCTCATCCAAATAATGAAAACTGCACGACATGGTAAGTAAAACAAACAACTGAAAACTGATCGGGTGTCTGGAGCCACGCCTCGAAGGGTAAATAAGAAATAATCATGCCACAGTTGGGCGTCTAAGCGACACCACATAAAGGGCTTATATTGAAAAGTAAGAGACAAGCGTGCCACAGTCGGATGTCTGAGCGACATCTTAGAAAGGGCTTTTATTGAAAATAAATAACAAGTATGCCACAGTCGGACGTCTGAGCGACATCACGGAAAGGGCTTACATCAAAAGTAAATAACAAGCGTGCCACAGTCGGACGTCTGAGCGACATCACAGAAAGGGCTTATATCAAAAGTAAATAACAAGTGTGCCACAGTCGGACGTCTGAGCGACATCACAGAAAGGGCTTATATCAAAAGTAAATAACAAGTGTGCCACAGTCGGACGTCTGAGTGACATCACAGAAAGGGCTTATATCAAAAGTAAATACAAGTGTGCCATAGTCGGACGTCTGAGCGACATCACAGAAAGGGCTAATATCAAAAATAAATAACAGGTTAGTCCATCCACAAGAATAAACTGTTAATCGGACTTAACACTCATGTGGTTCACCGGAGTTTATTACTGAGCCTTACCTTTGACAAGATAAGATGGTCATGGTACTTGGACATGTACAAGATGATTCAAAGGATTTTTGACTCTGCAGAGTTTGTACTAATTTGCCCACAGCCAATGGATTTCCGTAGTCACAAAGGACTAGTTCCGTTTACGGTATTTTAGTAGAAACGCATCTAACTAGTACACACCCATTCCACCTCACGATGCCAGGGATCACCCTTGACAACGTCCAAGAAAAACTTTGAGACGGGGAGGTCACAACCTCGAATAGCATGGGATCAAATTTCAATACGCGCGCTCTAAGGGGTTCCCCCCTCTCGGTCCCAACCGGAAACACCCATGCCCCCTGACCGGATGACGGGCTTTAATCCAGGGCCATGGAACCCTTATCCCGGCCTCTCTATTTGGTGTGTACGGTTTGCAACTTACTAAGCCATATTCCTTGCGGAAAACATGTGGTAGTACAGGAAAGGAAATGAATGGGAATGTGACTTGATTCACATTGACACTGAAGTCAAATAGATTAGCATAAGACTGGCATGCCACAACACTGCCATCTTACCCATTTTCATGCCATCACATGGCCATGCAAACTTATACCCAACACATATGGATTTCCGAAACTCACTTGCTTCACCTTTGCATGAAATATAACATTTAACGAAACGCTCATAAACATGCCATGAAACTACTAAAATGCAAACATGCAACAACACTCATCATATCAAAAGTTCAAACATTCTTGTCTGGTTCTGAGTAGTCGGAGTCTAACTTGGCGAAGTTCGTGGCTCCGTCACCTCCTCCGGTATCTACGGTATAAGAAAAATACGTACATAACGCAAATACCGCAAGTGCACAGAGAAGTGTTCCAAATATTTTTCAAGTAAACATGAAAAAAAACTAGACAGAAAAATAAATATGACAGAAAAAGAATCAATCAAAAATCATTTTCTGTTTAAAAGTTATAAAGGTTTTAGAACCAGGGACTTATCTGTGATGAAACAGAAAGTTTCCAGGGGGCCAACTGAAAAAAAAACGATTCGGGAAAAAGAGAAAACACTGACAAGGGGTCCCACCCGTCAGGTTTAAATTTTCAAAGGGGAAAAACAGGGCTCGACGGCGCCCGAGAGCTACGGTGGTCGCCGGCGGCGATCCACGGCGAGGCAAGGGGATCGGGCGGTACCAGCTCCATGTCACCTGCGAGCCCGCTGTGGTCCTGGAGTCCGTTAGCTCGACCGATCCGATGATCGTCGACTCTGACACAGCGTCGCTTGACGCATTTCCCACTAACGTGGTGGTCTACGATGAGCCGCCTCCTCGCGAGTACAGCGGCGGGAGCACCGTCACAGAGGTGCTCGTCATCAACAGCGAGGAGCACTCGGACGGGCGTGCTCAAGATCCCCTCGAGGACACCCTACGCGACCTCACGGCACCCATTCCCGAGGGCGCGGATGCTGAGGTGCTGGAGGCACGCCACCTTCAGCTCGTCGAGAGCGCTGTCCGTTTGGCCAGCATGCGCCGACTATCAAACGCCTATCGACGCGAGATGGACCGGGCCGTAGGCGGCACGCTGGCTCCTGGCGAGCCCAGCCACCTCGGCACCGTTCGGCAACGCGGTGCAACCATCGCCATCATGTTCGGGGCGGAGCGCCCCGTCTACGCCACGCCTGCACAAAACATCCGGGCCGCCCAGGCGGTGACAGATGAGTTGAACAAGTACAACGGCGACGAACTCCGCCACATGACGGAACGAGTCCAGCAGCTCCTAGACGCGGCGGCCACGCAGCACAAGGCCGCCTGCCGCGTTGAGGACCCAGCTGGACGAAACAACGAGCCGCCCCTACGCCGAGACCATGGGGCGACCTCCCAGACGCCAACTGGCGGCGCCCGCGGAGGAAAGGGCAATGAGCCGGCTGCTAGCTGCAGTCAGACGCGCATCTCCATCGAGCGGGACGAGGAGGGCCGCCCTCGTGCAGTTGAGAAGCGAGGCGACCTGCCGCCTCCCCGCCTCATGGAGCAAGATACCCCACTCCGCCCCCTGTCACGCACCCGACTCTCGGCGACCGCCTTGGCTGCCGAGAGGGAGTCGGAGAGAACGATGCTCGCCACCGGATCGACCGTCTCAACCGATCCCTGGCGCTCGAAGAAGAAGATGCACTGGGCCCGCCTTGCTTCGGCCCCCGAATCCTTGATGAGCCCTTCCCGAAAGGGTTCACCCTGCCACGCGACACTCCCAAATACACCGGCTCCGTGAAGCCGGAGGACTGGCTGGTTGACTACTCCACCGCCGTCAGCATAGCAAACGGCAATAAGCGCGTTGCCGTGAAATACGTCTCGCTCATGCTTCAAGGCACTGCTCGGACGTGGCTCAACAGCCTGAAGCCCCGCAGCATCAATAGCTGGGTTGATTTCACCGAGGTCTTCATCCGCAACTTCACCAGCACTTACAAGCGGGCCCCCAAGCCCCGACAGCTCTCCTTATGCGTCCAAGGGCCCGCGGAGTCGACTCGCGACTACCTCATGCGCTGGACTGAGCTGCACAATTCCTGTGAAGGCGTGCACGAGGTGCAGGCAATCGAGTACTTTACTGTCGGGTGCCGAGAGGGCACCCTCCTCAAGCATCGACTCCTCTACGACGAGCCCGAGACCCTTGATGAGCTGCTGGTCATTGCCGACAAGCACACCACGGCCGACATGAAGGCGGAAATCCTGGTTGACGCGTCCGGAAAGGTGGCACCCCAGGCACCTCGGACTCTGGCTGGTGACACCAGTCGGCGACAACAGCCAGGAGATAACAAGCGAAAGGCCACTCAGCCGGCTTCCACTAGCCGGCAGGTGGCGACGGTCGAGGATCAGTAGCCAGAAGGGCAGCCAACCCCCAAGCGGCAGAAGGGCGGCAAGTCCAATTGGTTGCCCGCCTTCTCTTACGAGCAGACCTTAGACGCACCCTGCAAATTCCATAGCGGCGCGAAGCCCTCCAACCACACCACTCGGAAGTGTCACTGGATCACCAGAATTGCCAAGGGAGATGGACTCCTGCCTCCTCCGCCTGCCGGACCGCCGCCTCCTCAGCCCCAGCAGCTGGCGGCCCGCCAGTCGGCGCCATCCAAGATAAGTACCCAGAGGAACATGGGGCTTATGTTGTGTTCACCAGCATGGCTGACGACAGATGCAGCAGACGGCAACAACAACAAGAAGTGCAAGCAGTGGCCTCCAGTACGCCAGAGTTCATGCATTGGTCCGAAAAGCCTATCAGTTGGAGCAAGGCCGACCACCCAGAAGTGATGCCTTCCCCCGGTTCGTACGCCCTGGTCCTAGAAGCGACCCTTGCAACGAAGAGGCGAGCAGCCCGTTTCTCCAGAATCTTGATAGATGGCGGCAGCAGCATCAACATCCTGTATCGTGATACGATGGAGAAGTTGGGAATCCAGTAGAAGCAGCTCGTCCCCAGTCGGACTGTATTCCATGGCATAGTCCCTGGCCTTTCCTGCTCACCAATCGGCAAGACCCAGATTGATGTCCTCTTCGGGGACAAGAATCACTTTCGCCGAGAGCCAGTTTGGTTTGAAGTGGTGGACCTCCAGAGCCCCTATCATGCATTGCTAGGTCGGCCTGCTCTAGCCAAATTCATGGCTACCTCAAGATGAAGATGCCGAGTACCAACACTACTAGGGAAAAGCCTATACACAGAAAGTTACTAGTAGCGAGGGTTAAAAACCCTCGCTACTGCTACTTACCAGTAGCGCAGGTTTTTAAACCTCGCTACTACTAAGTTGATAGCAGTAGCGTGGGTTTTTAACCCTCGCTACTACTAAGCGGTCTCTACCGTGCCCCCAGGACATGCCATAGTAGTAGCGCGGGTTTTTAAAACCTCGCTACTACTAAGTTTGATAGCAGTAGCGTTGGTTTTTAGCCCTCGCTACTACTAAGTGGTGCCATAGTAGTAGCGAGGGGGTAAAAAACCGCGCTACTACTAAAGGTCCCATTTTCAAACTCAACCCCCCCCCCCTGTGGATCGCCTTTTCAGTTTAAAAAAATAAAAGAAAATGATGAAAATGTCAAAAAAAATAAAAGAAAATAAGTTTCCCATGTGATATGTGGTCTAGTTGTTGGGAAAATTTGCAAATATGAATTTCGACATTATTTGCAAAATCTCTCGAGAATTTGTAAAAATGGGCATAACTTTTGCATACTAACTCAGATGAAAAAGTTTTTATATGAAAAATCATCTACTCGAAAAGTTACATCCAAATTTAATGGGGGAACTCTATTAAACATTTTCAAAATCCTCAAAAAGCTAACAGAAAAAAGTTACGGGGCTTTTAAGATCTAGAGTGGAAAAAATCGAAAAAATTTCAAACTGTGTGGTCAAACTGTGGTCAAACAATGGTAAAACTAATTATTCTAGAATATTAGTGTTACTAAATAATTATTTTAGTTTTTTTGAATTTTGGTCAAATCTAATCAAATGGCCAAACTATGGTCAAACTGTGGTCAAACTGTGGTCAAACTAATTATTCAAGAAATATTAGTGTTACTAATTTTTTAGAACAATAGTTTCAAACTCAAATAGTGAAATGTGTGACTTCATGCTCAAGCTAAATTCCTGAGGTTAATAGGATTGACATCTTACTATTGTCAGGAAAACAACAAGTGCAGACATGGAAACGAGGGAGAATAGAACCCGGAAGTTAAGCGTGCTCAGGCTGGAGTAGTGAGAGGATGGGTGACCGTCCGGAAAGTTAGATGATTTGGAATGATGAGGGGTAATTAGAGATTAAATGGAGCAGCAATGAGTGGTGATTAGAGATTTGAGGTTAAAATAATTCAGAAATTTGAAAATTAGGGGAAAAAATCGAAATATTTTTTCGAAAAAATTCAAAAAAAAACCCGCGCTGGTAGTAGTAGCGCGGGTTTTTACCCACGCTACTACTAAAGGACGTAGTAGTAGCGCGGGTGGCACCCGCGCTACTGCTATAAGTTAGCTGTAGTGCCTTATTAGTAGCGCCGGCCCCCGCGCTGCTAATAGGGCCAAAACCCGCGCTGCTGCTAGGATTTTCTCTAGTAGTGCAAGGGAATCCTGACGGTAGTCGGAGACTACAAGAAGTCGATTGCTTGTGCCGCAGATAGTAGCCGGCTGGCCGAGTCCCTCGTGATTGCAGCCGAAAAGCAGCTCCTTGACCGAGTGGTGGCGTTGGCAGGCAAGAAGACGGAAATGCCACCCGCACCCCAGGAGTCGGAAGCTGAGGGCTCGTTCAAGCCGGCCAAAGAAACATAGAAAATACCCTTGGACCCAGAGCACCCGGAGAGGCACGCTGTCATGGGCACATGCCTTGACAGAAAATAGGAAGGCGAGCTCGTCGATTTCCTCTGTGAGAATCGGGACATCTTCGCGTGGTCCCCCAAGGACATGCCGGGTGATTCGACGGATTTCGCCGAGCACAAACTACATGTACGACCTGACGTCAAGCCGGTCAGGCAACCCTTGCGCCATTTGTCAGAAGAGAAGAGAAGAGTTGTTGCAGAAGAAATAGCCCGACTCTTGGCAGCCGGATTCATCATGGAAGTATTCTTTCCAGAGTGGCTGGCCAACCCAGTTTTAGTATTGAAGAAGAACAAGCAGTGGCGCATGTGTATTGAAGCAGAACAAGAAGAACAAGAAGTATTCTTTAGGATTGATCAAGTGATAGACTCCACAGCCGGATGCGAGCTATTGAGTTTCTTGGATGCATACTCAGGTTATCACCAGATAAAGCTGAACCCGTCCTACCGGCTGAAGACCACCTTCATCACACCATTTGGAGCCTTCTGCTACCTGACCATGACGTTCGGCTTGAGAAATGCCGGCGCCACATTTCAGCGCTGCATGCAAAAGTGCCTCCTCAAGCAACTCGGCAGAAATGCCCATGTATATGTTGATGATGTGGTGGTAAAGATGGACAAGCATGGCACTCTGTTAGAGGACCTCAAGGAGACCTTTGAAAACCTGCGCCGATTCTAGATTCAGCTCAACCCGGAGAAATGTGTCTTTGGAGTACCAGCCGGCCAGCTTCTTGGTTTCCTGGTCTCAGAGCGCAGCATAGAGTGCAATCTTGTGAAGATCAAGGCAATTGAGATGATGAAGGTGCCCACCCGACTGCTGGACATGCAGAAATTCACCGGCTGCCTGGCGTCAATCAGCCGTTTCATCAGCCGGCTGGGCGAGAAGGCCCTTCCCCTGTACCAACTCATGAAGAAGACCACTTTTTTCGAGTGGAACGACAAGGCGGACGAAGCATTTCTCCAGCTCAAGAAGATGTTGGCGACCCCGCCTGTCCTGGTAGCACCAACTGAGAAGGAGCCCATGCTCCTCTACATTGCAGCCACCAGTCGGGTTGTCAGCATAGTCATGGTAGTAGAGCGCAAGGAGAAGGACAAAGCATTGCCGGTCCAGAGACCTGTGTATTACTTGAGCAAAGTATTGTCCGCCTCCAAGAAAAACTACCCCCACTACCAGAAGATGTGTTACGGCGTGCATTTTGCCGCCAAGAAACTGAAGCCTTACTTCCAAGAGCACCCCATAACTGTCGTCTACACAACCCCGCTTGCTGAGATCATTGGAAGCCGGGATGCTTCAGGCCGAGTGGCCAAATGGGCTATTGATCTGGCCCCTTACACCATCTATTACCAGCCTCGCACCGCCATCAAATCACAAGTGTTGGCCGACTTCCTCATTGACTAGTCCGAAACCCAATATTTGCCGCCTGCGCCAGACTCCACCCATTGGCGGATGCATTTTGATGGTTCAAAAATGCACACTGGTCTGGGAGCCGGCATTGTCCTCACCTCTCCCAAAGGCGACAAGCTTAAATATGTACTGCAAGTCCACTTTGCCGCCTCCAACAACGTAGCAGAATATGAGGCACGCATACACGGGCTCCGGCTTGCCAAGGAACTCGGCATTCACCGAATCTTGTGTTATGGTGACTCCGACTTGGTGGTCCAGCAGTCTTTAGGCGACTGGGACGCCAAGGATGCAAACATGGCGAGCTACCGCTACCTGGTGCAGCAACTCAGCGGATACTCTGATGGATGCGAGTTCCTTCACGTGCCAAGGAATGACAACGAGCAAGCAGATGCCTTGGCACGGATTGGTTCCACCCGACAAGCAATACCGGCCGGCGTCGCCCTACGCCGCCTTCTGAAGCCGTCTGTCAAGCCATCTCTTGATTCAGATTCCATCTTTGTGCCGCCCGCCCCCCCCCCCCCCCCCCCCCCCGAAGTAGTCAGATCCGACTTTGTGGCTCCAGAGGCCGGCACGGGGGTTTTGATAGGCGGCCCGGGGGCAGTCACAGCCGTGACCAACCTAGGGACTTTAGGACCCGGCACGGGGACTTCGGAGCCCGGCCCGGGGATTTCACCAGTCGGCCCAGGGACTTCTTCAGCACAGCCGATCCTCGTACAAGTCATAGAGGTTGCAGTCGAAGAAATTGCGGCGCCCTCATGGGCTCAGCCGATCCTCAAGTTCCTGGTGAACAAGGAGCTGCCAACCGATGAAATCTTAGCCCGACAAGTACAGAGGCGAGCTGCGGCTTACATCATAGTCAACAAAGAGCTGGTGCGAAGAAGCGTCACAGGAGTATACCAGCGGTGTGTGGAGTCGGACCAAGGCCAAGCAATACTCAGAGATATCCATCAGGGCGAGTGTGGCAACCACGCGGCTTCGAGATCCCTGGTGGCCAAAGCTTTCCGCCATGGTTTCTTCTGGCCCACTGCCCTGGAAGAGGCCAAGGAGCTAGTTCAGAAGTGTCAAGGGTGCCAGAGGTTCCGCTCCAAGCCACACCTGTCGGCTTCTGCACTCAAGACCATTCCCATAGCCGGGCCCTTTTCCGTGTGACGATTGGATATGGTGGGACCATTCAAGACGGCCCACAGTGGCATGACTCACTTGCTGGTTGCGATGGACAAGTTTACCAAGTGGATAGAGGCAAAACCAATCAAGAAGCTGAATGGGCCGACTGCCGTGACCTTCATCGCCGACATCACCACGCGGTATGACATCCCGCACAGTATCATCACCGACAATGGCACCAACTTCGCCAAGGGAGCCTTGGCCCGTTTTTGTGCAACACAGGGCATCCACCTGGACTTAGCGTCCGTTGCCCACCCCCAGTCAAACGGCCAGATGGAACACGCAAACAGCCTCATTTTGTCCGGCCTCGAGCCCCGACTGGTCGAGCCTCTAGAGCGTCTGGCTGGCTACTGGCTCGACGAGCTGTCGGCCGTCCTCTCGAGCTTGCGCACAACTCCAAACAAATCAACAAGCTTCACGCCTTTCTTCCTCGTCCACGGTGCCGAAGCCGTCATCCCGACAGATATCGAATTTGACTCCCCAAGAGTCACCATGTACACCGAGGCGGACACCAAGGAGGCACGAGAAGACGGTGTCGATTTGCTAGAGGAAGGCCGGCTGTTGTCACTCAGCAGGTCGGCCATCTACCAGCAAAGTCTACACCGATACTACAACTGCAAGGTGAAGCCAAGGTCCTTCCTGGAGGGTGACCTTGTGCTCCGGCTGATCCAGTGAACGGTCGGACAGCACAAGCTCTCGGCACCTTGGGAAGGCCCTTTTATCATCAGTAAGGTGTTGGGCAATGATGCCTACTATCTGATCGATGCCCAGAAGCCCAGAATGCGCAAGAGAGATGATTCAGGCAAAGAAACAGAGAGGTCATGGAATGCAAACCTCCTCCGAAGGTTTTACAGTTAAAAGCAGTATGTATCACGCTACCTTTTGTACTATGTATAAAGACTCCGGGTCCCCCGAGAAGAGCTCGGGGACTGCCCTCTTTTATCTATATGATAAGTGCCATGACTATGAGAATGTATAGTCTGTTTCTTCCGCCTGGCACCGGGTTCGACCAGTCGGCCCGGAGCCTCACCGCCTTCTACAATATGCCGTCCCCTACAGCCGGACATGTAGTGTGCCGGCACCAAAAGTTTCCTTTGTCAGAAGCCACAGCTCGCAGAGCGACTGCATGGTGGGTAAAGGTTGCAAAGAGGTACCCCACACGAAAAAACGACTAAGGAAGAAAGCGCATATAGTAGGACGCGGCATCGCGCCTAGTCGCCTAGCTGCTTGGCAGCCAGACGGCCGGCCTCCACCTTACTACCCGAAGCTCTGCATTGTTAAAACCTAGCCCCCCTCACAAATGGCTAGAACGCTCAAACCAGCCACGGTCTGCAGAGCGGCCGCCTGGCCGGTGAAAGCAAAGCCAAAGGGTCGGTGGCAAAAAAAAACAAGGAGAAAAAAGGAAAGAAGAGTGGAGGTCGGCACAGCAAGCATAAGCAATGATAAAATATTTTTACATGGATAAAGGCCTCTAGCCAGCATTCAAACAGAGTTTGATATACACCCCGAGGGTGGAATTGTGCGAATTTAACCAACGTGTTCAGAGTAGCAAGCAAAAAACAGATAAAATCCTAAGGCGCAGCAGAGGACTCCGGCTGGGCGGTGCCGGTTGGCGCGGTAGAAAGCTCCGGCTGGTCGACGCCGGATGGCGTGGCCAAGGGCTCTGCCTGAATGTTGGAGTCCGGCGCGCCACCTGGTGCGGCAGGCGGCTCCGTCTGAGCAGAGCGATCGCCGGCAGCAAGCGGAGCGTTGGAGTGCTGGAGGACGGAGTTGGTAGCATCCGTCGGAGGAACGGGTGGCGGGTCCGCCCCCACTTGAATGCCTCCAGTAGCGGGAGGCACCTCGGTGCGTGGCTCGTTGCTTGAGGCCCGGTCAGGTTGGGGCTGACCGTCCGCCCCGACCTCCGGCATGTCGACATCGCTCTCGTCTTCCTCCTCCTCCTCCTTCTCCTCCTCTTCCTCCTCCCCGTCCTCCCCCTCATCGCTGGAGTCGATGACTTCAGCGGAGTCTTTGCTGTCTTCTGGGTTTAGCCCAAGCCATTCGTGCAGAGCTTCACCGCCTTCCTCGACCATCTCCGGGACGAAGACACTAGTGTCGGTGAAGTCGGCGATCGCTGCTGCCCTGCTGACAAGCTCAGCTTTCACCGCCGGCAGCTCCTCCTGCGCCTCCAGTCGGAACATGGCTAACTGGGCTAGATCTAGCCCAGGGTACCATGCCTTGACGAATTCCAAGGCCCAGCATGCTCCTGCCCGGGCTGCTGAGCCCTTCCAGGCCTCCAGCCCGCCGACCGCCACCTCCAGCCAGTTGGCAGTCCGACTTGGGGTGCATGGGGCCGGCGAGCCTAGCCAGAGGGCGGAGACCGCCTGGGTTCCGATGCGTTGCAGGCGGCGCAGCAAGCGGTGAGCAGGCCGAAGCCGGGCCTGAATGTTGAGGACCTGTTCACTAAGGGTCCGGGGGGCATCAGCGGCGATCTGTGCACCCTCTGCCCTTCGCTCCTCGCGCTAGGCCTCGATCATCTGGGTAGCGGCTACAGAATGGCCCGGGAAGAAGTCTGTCCAGGCAGAAGAAGAAAAAGGCCAAGGCTATAAGCAAGGGCTGATAACTCAAAGCAAGAAACTAAGAGAATAGGGCTAACCATCGACCAAGTCTTCAATGCTACTGAAGCAGGCCGTCACCTGGGCCTCCTTGTCGGCCCAGGCAGAGCGCTCGAGCTCAAACTCGGCAAGGAGGCAGGTCTCCGTCGTCTCCGCCTTCAGTTAGGCCGCATTGAGGTTTTCCGCCTGTTCGGCAAGTTGGGCGGCCAGGCGGTCCCGCTCCTCCGCCAGCTTGCTGCACTCCGCCCCCTTGCCACGCAGGGCGGTCTTGGCTTCGCCCTGCTACTGCTGCAGGTCGACATTGGCCTCTGAAGAAAGAAAGAAAGGAAGAAGGCATCAGTCAAGCGGAGAAGATAAAGGAAAGAAATAACCGAGGAGATTCGGCCCGACACATCAGCAGTCGGCCCGAACCTCGGGGACTACAGCTCGCGGGCGCGCCAGCGCGCCCCCGCTGAAAAGAAGTAGCCAACAAGGAAAAAAGAACAACTGAGGAGATTCGGCCCGACTGCTCAGCAATCGGCCCGAACCTCGGGGACTACAGCCCGCGGGTGCGCCAGCGCGCCCCCGCGAAGAAACAAGAAAGAGACTTAAGCCGGCTTTCGGCGAGATGGGCCGTCTGCGCCTCCAGCTCCCGAACCTTGGAGTTATAGGCGGTCGCGCGGAGGTAATGATAATCCTATAGAAGAAACAACAAAATGAAAATCAGCAATCGGCGACTACAAGTTAAAGTTCTGACCCGCCTGCTCAGCAGTCGGCCCGGAATTTGTGGACTACACCCAGTGGGTGCACTTGCGCGCCCCCACGAAAGAAGCAAAGAAGAACATTCGGAGAGAAAACCAAAAGCTGGCTTACTCGGATGGCGGAGCGCGAATCCATGTAGGCCTCGTTGCAGCGCTTGAGTGCCACTACCTCCGCCCGGAGCTTGGCCTGGACGTCAAGGGACGCCTCGTTCAGGGCGCCAGTTCCGCCCCCGCGTACCCAGCCCACGGGCGTGGCACTGGTCGCCTCGGTGTCAAGGGCCAATGAGCTCAAGGCGCTGATCTCCTACAACCGCGGCGCCGAGGCCGCCTTCTCCAGATAGCGGCGCGTGGGAATGCGGACCGCGGGAACCAGGACCGTTGGCACCGGTGGCGCCACTGGCTATTCGTCCCATGGATCGCTGGCTGGCGGAGGCGGCGGAGGCGGCGGCGGGGGCGGCGGCACGAAGTCGTCCGGCATGGCTACGTCACCGCCCCCTACTCTTGGATCGGGTAGTCGCCGCCGGCTCCTCCGGTTGTCACCTCGAAATCAGGCGGAGGCGGCACAGTGTTTAGGGGGGCCAGAAATAGTGGCTCTTGGCAGCGGGCGGCCTCCGCGTGTCGTTCCTTCTCTGCAAACTGAGCTTCCGCCTGCGCTAGCACCCTCGCTGCAGACGCGGCAGACAGGTCCGCCTGCTCCTTGGCCAGGCGATCGGCCTCCGCCTCATCACGCGCCTCCCGCGCATTCCGCTGTGTCGCCTCCCGGAGGTCGGCGGCCGGGTCGATGCGCTGGCTGGTCGAGGAGGTCGCTGCCGACTTGAGGACCGAGTCGGCACCCGACTTCTCAAGGGTCAGCGGGGCCCTGAAATAATAAGACAAGTGAGAGGATTTTCACGATAGATTGATGAAAAAACAAGGAGTAAGGAAATGATGCTTACGCCGACACCATAACTGGCACCTTTGGCTGCCTTTGATAATGGGTCGCCCTGGCCGCGGCCTCTTTCCGCCTGGTCACCGTGGCCGGATTCTTGGGTTTCTTTGGGGCAATGCCGAACAGGGTCGAGCCCTTTTTCCGCTTGCGCTTGCCTCCTGGGTCGGGCAGCCCAGAAGAGGGGCCGGCGCCGGTGGTGGAGGAGCTCCGGGCAGGGCGCGGCTCGTCTTCGTCTTCGTTGTCGTCGGGCCAGGCCTCCACGCCGCCGCCTCCCTCAGAGCCGCCTGCTCCGCCACCGCCGTCCGCTCTGCCACCGCTGCTTGTCGCGTTGTCGACCAGGGCGGCCGCCCCCAAGTCGGGTTCGTCCAAGTCACTCTCCGCCCTGTCCACCTGGAGGTTATCACCCGGCCCTAGGAGGGCGGCCGTTGCCTCAGACATATAAATCTGCAACCAAGAAGGAATCAAGTTTTGAAGAGCAGCGTCATAAAGAGAAACAAAGCAGAAGAAAGCAGTTCAAAGGATAAAAAGAAGAAACTTACAGCAGGAGGCGGGTTGTGGCGAGAGTACGGCCGCTTCCCGTACCGCCACTCCTTCTCCGACATCTTGAGGTCGGAGATTTCGTGTACCATCCACGAGACTTCAGCAGGCGGCATTCCCTTCATGCACAGTCGGCAGGTGTCGCGGTGTCCGCCCATCCGGAAGATCGGATGAGGGCGGCTCTGGAGCGGGAGGACCCGACGCTCCACGTTGGCAACAAGAAGGTCGGAGGCCACGAGGCCCTTCGACTCTTGGAGCACTCGGAGTCGGCCGATGGCGGCCGCCGCGTGCGCCGACACCGGCTTTGGCTTGTACTTCCAGGAGACGCGAGCTCCGGTGGGGGGGCCGGCCTCGTAGGCCGGCAGGTTGAGGAAGTCGACAGCAGGGTCCACGTTCTCGACGTAGAAATAGGACTGCTGCCACATCTTCACCGACTGCGCCAGCTTGATGACGGGGAAGGCGTTCCGTTTCGCCGGCCGGCGCATGGCGACGAAGCCCTCGCACTCGGCCGCCGTCTCCTTGGCGGAGGTGCCGAGCTTTCCATAGAAGAATGCTCCCCACAGCTCGATTGTGGGGACGATGCCGAGGTAGCCCTCGCACGCCGTGATGAAGGCGGAGAGCAAGGTCACGACGTTGGGCGTGAGGTGATGGGGCTGAAGGTTGTAAAAGTTGAGGAAGGCGAGGAAGAAGTTGCTCGCAGGGAGGCCGAAGCCCCACAGGAAGGCCGCGCTGGGCGCCGGCGAGATCTCCGTCTCCGGCGGCACCCGCGCCTTGACGAAGGCCGCGCTGGGCATTCGGCGCGTGTCGTGGAGGAAAGTGATGTGATCCTCGATCACGGTTGATCCATCCCAGTCGCCCATGGCTCCGGCTGGCGGCACGGAGAGGAGAGACGCGTCGGCTTCGAGCAACGGCGGCGGCGCTATGGCAGGAGCACCAGCAAAGGCTGAGAGGAGAAGAAGAAGAGTGGGAGGAGGCGCAGGAACTTTGCCGCACCTCTCCCCCCTCCCTACTTATAGTGCCCAGGCTATGTAGCCGAGGGGGCGGGACGTGGGGTCGTGGGATTAACTGCACCCACATCCCCACGACCCCCCGTCTCCCGCGCGCATTCACCCCGTCATGAATAGTCACGGGGATGGCAACCGCCCCCTCCGGCGCACTAAATCCGCCCGGTTGCCGAGGCATGGTAGTGATGGGCCCGGCCCAGAGTCATGTCCCATCCAGAGCATGGGATGGCAGGCTTGTCAGGCTAACATGCGCCGTGTGGCGCGTCCGCGGCGGGCGGGTGCTTGGGGAAGCTTAACAGGCACACCACCTATTTCCCGCCTTGGAGTTCAAAATCGACCACATAGCTCCGCCTCGGAGAGGCTGGCTTGAGCGGCCGACTAGCCACCAGACGGTCGACGTTTTCCTAGAGCACAGGGAGGGGAGAAGCCGCTGAGACCTCGCGGCCCCTCGACCACGACGCGTCACCGGCTTCGGGGACTACTGTCGGAGTAATGGGCCACGGGGAGGCGCACCCGAGGCCCAAGATTTACCAAGACTTTGGGCCAGCTCCGCCTAGCTGGGCCCCAAGCCGAAACTCCGCCTCTGGGGCCGGTTGGCTCAGTGGCCAGCTGCCAGAGGGCGGGTAACCAAAGACTACAGCGCTCCGGTTGGCCGGCTCCTGGCGGCCGCCCTCCTAAGAGGGCGGCAACGGGCAGGAGGCCACCTCACGACTACAGGGCGGCCGAGCTCCCATCGAGAGTACAAGTCAAAGCATGGCTACAGTAAGGAACGACGCCTCACACATTCTGGGCAGGCGTGGCTACAGTCCTCCGTACAGACGGAGATTCCCGCACGATGGAGCACTGTGCCATATCTACCCTGTCGTGGCTCCGAGCAGGTGGAGTCCTGTTCCCCACGATGGCCTGTCGGTACGGCCCGCCAGAGGCGGGCCCTATCTGGTCGCGACCCCAAGGAAGACGGCGGAAGCTCGACCAAGCGGATTCAAGAGGAGCCGGCCTCCAGCAGGCGGCTGTCCCTTATCCCGAGATATGCATACCATTAAGCTGATGAGACCAGGTGTGTCTACAGTGATCTCCCGCCAGGCGGCGGGACTGTAGCCACGCAAAGGTGACCAAGCTCTCGTCACCAACGACACGGCTACAGTAAGCAGCCACTAGCTAGTCAGCGGGGACTGCCAGGCGGCGGGCCCCAGCGGTCGGTGGAGAAGCCGGAGGCTGGAGAAGCTGACAGCCGGGCCCAGCAGCCGGCTAGATTACCATTGTACCCCTGGGGGGTAGGCCTATATAAACCCCCCAGGCCACCGATGCAAAGGGTTTGGCCCCATTAGAACTAGCCACCCATTAGAGCAGGAAGAGGGCTAAGCCTAGCCTCCTACTGCCTCTAGCATACACCTTGAGGAGCACCATTGTATCACTTGTGCCTTAGTGATCATGCGGAGACCCCGCAGAGCAGGACTAGGGGTGTTATCTCCTAGGAGAGCCCCGAATCTGGGTAAAGTACGCCGGCGTTCGTGTCTACGCCTTATCCCGCTTCCAAGCACCGGCGACGTTCTACTCGCCGCCACCATGATATATAAGCCATCCATTGGCATATGTCGCACCCAACCCCCGACATCTATTGTCCTGGATGTTTTGAATGCGTGCTTCGATGTTCTAGATCCCTGTAGAGAACCGACATTTTAAATCACTATATCTACTTACGATTAGTGGAGAACTAACTTTGAGAGGGGAGCGGGGAAAGGAGGGGGAGATAGGGAAAAGGGGGGAGAGGAGGGGGAGGGGGTGGAAAGGTGGCACCAGCCACACCTAGCAGTAGCGTTGTTTTCTAGAAAGCGCTGCTGCTATGGTACTTAGTAGTAGCGCTTTCCACGAAAAGAGCTACTATTAAGTTGGGCCCATTAGCAGTAGCGGTCCTCTAAAATAAAAACGTTACTGCTAAAATCTTAGTAGTACCGTTGTATTATGGACAATGCTGCTACTATAGCTAGCGTCGGTGGCTTCTTGGATCCGACTTAGTAGTATCGTTTTTTCCTTCTCCAGCGCTACTACTAAAATGTTACTTGTAGCGTTGCCCTAGAACAGGGCTACTTCTAATTAGCAGCAACACTTGCTCTTTTCCAGCGCTACTACTGATGTCCTACCTATAAGCATTTCCCTAGTAGTGTAAGCATATCATCAAATTCTACACTAAGCATATAACATCACATTACTACACTAAGAATATCATAAAATTCTACACTAAGCATATATCATCACATTACTACACTAAGCATATCAAATTACTACACTAAGTAACATACCATGACATGTCGGTAACATTCGTCCTTGTCAAGCAGGTCACAAATAGCATCCCTACGTAGTCATCACGTGGAGGAAGTATGTACCATAGGTTGCTCGATTCGTCCTCGCTTAATCTCATTCTTTGGGCATAGAGGGCTTCATCAAGTGGGTCCTCATCATCTTCGTCCTCCGACTTGATGTAGATAATAGCCATCCTTGGAGTTTGTCTTGTGAAGGAGAAGCTGGTCAATTCATCCCTAGTGAGATGCATGTGGGCGATGAAACGAGATCCCATTCATCTCCTCCAATCTAGGATACCTTTCGTCCCTTCTTGACCTTCATAGTGTAGGTCCCACCAGGAGCCTCGAAGATCACATTGTCTTCGGTAATGAGCTCATTGAACTCCATTCTCTTATGCAAGGGATGATCTGTGTAAGAAAAAACAAACACACACACACACAATGCATTACTGGAAAGAGCAACAAAAACAAAAGAACTAACCGTTAGAAGGTTCATATAATGTGTTACCGCTACAGGAATAAAACATATTAAAAACTACGTATATAATCGAATTCTCGACTAGTGAGTCAACACTAAGTACAATCAGTTTCCACACTAGTAAATCAATTTCAACTAAACATAATTAGATACTACTATGGTAAATATAATTCTACACTAGTAATTGTATACACAAATAAACAAAATCCATGGAGGGAGACACAAATAAACAAATTCTACACCGCCAATCTAATTTGTAGGAGTTCATTTTATTTATTCATAACATTCCAGAATACACTTCCAAAACTTGAACTTGAATCATTAATATTCTAGACACTCAAAATATTTCTAATCAAAATGCACTATTAAAATCGGATTCTACACACTAGCAATCGAATTATCACTAAAGATTCTACACAAAGGAATCCATGGAACTGACTTGGGATTTTACATCACACAAAGCATATATACACTAAAATTTCTTCACAAAGCAATCCCCTAAATCTAATTATACATGAATCCCATGGATACCGTGTGGCGTGTCTGCGGATGGAGGAGGTGGGAGTGGAGAGGAAGGAGATGTGATGGGAGGGGAAGGATAGGATCGAACCTTGTTGCCGACGAGGGGCGGGGAAGCGGGGTGGCTGGTTGAGGGGAGTGTATATATGTAGTGTGGGTGAAATGAAAGGGTGACGACTTAGGTATTTTACTAGGGGTGGAGTTGACTTAGGTGGGCCATTGCTGGCATGGGCCTAAATCGCAATGCCATAGCTAATAAGAACCCAAATAAAAAAGACTAGGATTAATGAAAGAATTAACATAATAAAAGACTCAAAATTAGAATTGGTAGTAAAGAAATAAAAGTCCCAAAACGAGAAAAACACTAATAACAACGATGACAAACAGATAATATAAAATGTTCATTATTTTGTGACAGGTATAATCATTAAATACATAAAACACTTGATAAAATGGAAATATTATTTCTAGCGTAAGACAACTTGGCACGCCAACATTAACTAATTAACTATGACATGCACAGAAATCCTACGCCAGCACTATCTTCCAAATGGTGCGTTTAAAGCACAAGTGCTCCCTCGGTGATTTTGGTAATCAATGAGAACATATCTCTTGTTGGACAAATACTTTTATCAAGTATATTTCAGACGAGTTCAACAATGGCGTGGCAAGGACCAGAGGATGTGGAACCCCTTCAAAATGCTAAGGACAATGATTGGCAAAGGCACAAGACTCTCCATTTTCATTTTAGTGCTCCAAGATCACATTGAGTCCATAGCAAAGCCAATACTATTAAAAGGGGATGAGGTGTTGCTTAATGGTCTACTTGCTCAAGTGCTTAGTGATATTGCTCCAAAAACCCTCAACCACTTTCTCATTTCCACATATGTCCAAAACCCAAAGTCAAACTCGGCCCCACTGATTTGATCTATCTGGTGCCACCGAGTTCATTTGACATAGCCATTGCCAGAAACCCTAATCAATTCGGTCACACCGATACGGATCTCGGTCTTACTGAGATGGCCTTGCAAACTCTCTATTTCCTATTGCAATTATTTCGGTCTCACCAAATGTGCATTCGGTCACATCTAGTTTGCCTGACAAACTCTCTGTTTGACCAATTGCTGAAATCAATCTCACCGAGCTTATGCGATCGGTCTCACCGAGATGAGGTTTTGCCCTAGCCCTAGCACATTGGTCCCACCGGCATTCCTAATGTTCACATTTTGAACTAAATCGGTCTCACCGAGTTTCTCTATTTGGTCTGGCCGAGTTGGGTCAAATGTGTGTAATGGTTGGATTTTGTGTGGAGGTTATATATACCCCTCCACCCGCTTCTCCATTAGAGAGAGAGATATCAGAACGTGCCTACACTTCCACCGCTCATTTTTTGAGAGAGAACCACCTACTCATGTGTTGGGACAAAGAAATTCCAATCCAACCACAGAAATCTTGATCTCTAGCCTTCCCCAAGTTGCTTTCCACTCAAATCATCTTTGCACCATAGCCAAATCATGGTGAGAGAGTTGAGTGTTGGGGAGACTATCATTTGAACCACAAGAGCAAGGTGTTCATCATCAACACACCATCTATTACCTTTTGGAGAGTGGTGTCTCCTATTTTGGTTATGTGTCACTTGGGAAACTCCATCAAGATTGTGGAGTTGAACTAAGGAGTTTGTAAGAGCATGGAGATCGCCTACTTCATGAAGATCTAACCAAGTGAGGCAAGTCCTTCATGGGCGATGACCATGGTGGGATAGACAAGGTTGCTTCTTCGTGGACCCTTCGTGGGTGGAGCCCTCCATGGACTCGCCAACCGTTACCCTTCGTGGGTTGAAGTCTCCATCAACGTGGATGTATGATAGCACCACCTATCGGAACCACGCCAAAAATCTTCGTGTCTTCATTGCGTTTGCCCACTCCAATCCCATCCCTTTACTTTCTTGCAACTAGCATGCTTTACTATTTCTTCTGCATATACTCTTGCCATGCTTGCTTGAATTGTGTTGGGAATGTTTAAAATTGTGCTAATCTTGAACCTCAACTTGAAAATCATAAAAACAGCTACCTTTACTTGTCGAGGGTCTAATCACCCCCCACTAGACACCTCTTCTCGATCCTTTCAATTGGAATCAAAGCATTGGTCTCCATTGCTTTGGTTTAATCACCTTTGTAGGAAGGTGGATGAGTCTACGATTGGGAGTATTAGACGTAGAACGCCTATGCTTGACAGAGAGTTTTTAATGCTTGGAAAATGAGATGCTTAAGGTTTTCAATGAATATTATTTGAACAAGTACGTTACTAGCCCTTGTGTGCCTCTTACTAATCCCTTGCATCCTACCCCTGATGAGTATCTTGACATGACCCGCAATCTTAGAGCTATCAATCTTATCATAAGAAGATTGCCTGGAAATTTGCTTGCATGCTTGCCTACTTTTGAATGTGCTTATCTATATGGAGATATCTTGAGGAACGCTTTCCAAACTACTCTTTGAAAAATCTATATGAGATTCTTCAAAAGTCCATAGCTTTTCATAAGATGAAACCTAGTGATCCTAAATTTGATGATTGCCTGGTTGAACTCCGTGATCTCATGTGTGCCAAAGGAGATGTTGGAGTCATTAGTAGCATCATTTCTCAAGTCATTAGAATTCACAAAGATGCACATTGTCATGAACATAAATCTAATGAATCACTCTCTCTAGGTGATGATCAATCACAAGACGATGTTGAACATGGATATTATCATGATGATGATGATAGTGACTTTGATCTCTGTAGCGACCCAACCCGAAATCGGTCAAGTCTCTGTGTAGTTGTACCATCCCAAGATCATGCTGGCACACACAGTACATTGATGCAAAGATTCAATGTTCAATCACACCTGAATTTATTACAAGATTCTCATATCGAGTGTTTATTACATGATAATAAATTCGGCCGCAGGCCAACTCATGAGAAATAAACTAAGTAAAGCTGCGGAAGCGTAGACGAGTAACGAGTCCATCCGACTCCATAGGGCAATCGCCAAGCATGGATCGTAGTCCCACTCCTGGTCGGAAAACTCCTCTGCAACATAAGACATTACAGCCATGTAGGTCAGCATTTTTGAATATGCTGGCAAGTCATGAAGAGAGAACAACAACATAAATTACCAATACTATATGCAATTTGGCTGTGGGGCTCTAAATTTCATTGTTTTGCAAAAAAGACAGTTTTTCCCTACAACAAAGGACTTGTTTGCAATTACTACAAAATGTTGGTTGTTATTGAGATGGTCCCGCCAACCAATGTCTCATTCCCAATTATTAAATAACCCCTCAATTAAATTATTAAGTTTGGTGTTGAGATATCTGAAATACTCCAAGTTCCAAAGGCTCAAATTGTCCGTAACCGGGGACACGGCTAATCGATTAGGTCTTCACTCTGCAGAGGTTTGTACACTTTACCCGCAAGATTCGTTCCCTCCTTTAAGTCTCTGCACTACCTGGTGTTTGAAGACGGGACAACCGAAATAGGGTCTTCCGAAGAGTTCCTCTGAGCCACTGCCGGTGCCCATCCAATCCTACTGTTCTTCTACATCTCGTAGCACCGTCTAGCCAGAGTCACGCCTAGGGTCAACCAAGCCACAGCCCATAATGGCTTGCGGCTGCACAGGTAAGCTTCCGGTCAATGGGGTATCCATCCATCTCTTCGTGGCTGGGTGAAGCTTTCGCAAGATGTCATGGTGCTTCTCCATGCATCCAGGTCATCCGCTGGTTTCTCCAGGGTGCCCTTGAACCGTCCTCCGCCCAGTAGTGAATTTTGAAGTCCATCTTGAGCTTGAAGTCATGGGGTTGTCATCATCTTGACTCTCGCATCTCCCTTATGAATCACTCAACCAACCCCATCTACTAAAGCATAACAATCAACTACATCGTCCCGGGCATCGGTAACAAGGGAGAAGGGTTCATCCTACCTCATGATACTACTCAAGATCATAACTTAACAAAATTCTCCTACTGCATGCATGGTGGGGAGGTATAATTCTAATGCAATAAAATCATAGGTATTGTAAAAACATGATCAAATGACTTGCCTGGCCGACGGTCTTCGAAAGCTAGCGACTCGTAATAGCAGGCTTCACACTTAGGGAATTCTACCGAGTCAAACAATAGCACAAATAAGTATAGCACAATATAACATAACCGCAAGCTGAAGTAAAATACCCAAGCACTCAAACCAAAACCAAAGAAAAACTTAGAGGAAACAAATCAGGGTTTGCACTACATGAAGCAACAACTAAGAAATAGTTTTACACAACTAAAACTTTTCTAACAGATGGGAAAACATCATACAAACTAGGTGCAAAAAGAATCATATTAAAAGCTATTATAGAACTCATATTATGACTCAAACAATTCTAGCAATGAAAAATAAAATAAAATTTTTATTCTTCTGTAAATAAAAGTTCATCCTCTGTAGCTACAAAAACTAATCTAAAATAAACTATAACATAATAAAAATAAAATAATTTACCAACTAGAATAGTAGGAAAGCAGTAGCTAGCTAAATAAACAAGAAAAACTTGATTTCGACTAAAACTAATTATTTTATTAAATCTAAAATACTCAAACAAGTTCCTACTGCTAGACATGGCCCAAACTAAGTAGCAGCAAAAAGAATCACTAAAGTAATAATCCTAACTCAATTTATGGCAGAAAAACTAATCAGACTAAAACTAATATAAAACTATTTCTGATAATTTAAACATGGCTAAACATATTTTCTACAGAAACTACAAGAAATTTGCAAACTAACAAAAAAAGAATCAACTAAAAACAATAAACCAACTAAAACAAATAGCAAAAGCAAAATCAGAACTAATCTGCTAAAAACCAGAAACTAAAAATAAAACAAAAAAAAGAAAACTAGTGTTACTAGGCCAAAACAGTGTGCGCGCCAAACTAAACAGCGCCTAGGCGTTAAATAAACTAATACTTCTACAGGCTAACAGAAATAAACCATTCTGCTGATATAAAAAAACAGTAACTAAACCAACTAAAAAAACTGTAACTAAAACCGGTCTACTTAAAATAAACCTAACCATTCGTAGGTCTAATATAAACCGTACATGCGAGATCCAACGATGGAGGGGAGCTCGAGCTTTCAGCGAACGGCGGTGACGGACGGAGACGCTGGCGACGACTCTGGCGATGGCGGTGCAGCGGCTCTGGTCGTCGGGGGAGAAGGAGGAGTGGTCGGGGCGATGCGGTGAAGAGAGGGCGTCGTCGGGGTGGTCTCGGTGGAGCTCGGGGGCGACGATGGCGATCGACGTGACGACGATGGTTCCCTGGTGAGCTGCAGCTCCGGCGAGCGGCGGTCAAGCTCGGGGGCGGCGGCTCCGGCGGTTCTTGGGCGACAAGAGGATGTCAGGGAGGTGCGAGATGAAGTGGCGGTGCAGGTGGAGTAGCTTGGATGGGCAGGGGGTACTCACCAGCGGCGGAAGTGGCGGCAAACCAAGGCGGCGGCGGCGAGATGCGAACGAAGAGGGCGACGGCTCTGGTGGGTTTCGGGCGTAGGGTTTAAGGGGTTTGAGAGAGGAGGGGCTTGGCCTTTTATAGGGCGTAGTCTTGGGCGAGGGGCGACACGGGATTGCGATCCCGAGAAGATAGCGGCGACGGGCGGTGGCGGTCGCGCCCTGGCACGGCGAGACATGGGCGAGGGGAAAAGAGAAGGGGTGGGGCCGGTGCGTCCGCGAGCGAGCGAGGAGAGGGTTCGGTCGGGGGACCGAGGCAGAGAGGAATTGGGCGTGGGGCGCTGGGGCAGGCCGGCTCGGGCGCTGGTGGGCTGCGCCTCGCCCACGGGCGCCTGAGGTTTTTTTTTTGAATTTAGACACAAGAGAAAAACTAATTAGGGAACTATATTTTTTTTAAATAGCACATATATGTATCAAAATTCTCAGGGTAATTTATCCTACAACGTGGATATTTTTCCAGGGGAAAAACTCAAACTAAAGAAAACACTTTCTGGAAATCACAAATAAAATTCAAATTTCAATTCAAACTTTTTGGCAATACTTTTCTTCTGACATTTTTGGAGTGTCATGTTTAGTCCTCTCATACTTTTGTTCAAGTATTTGTCATGCATTGTTTTGAAAGAATTTCATTTGCCAATTTGAATCCAAATTCAACAAACTCAAAAGCCTCTGAAAAGATTTCAAATGCCACTCAATTCAAACAATATGCATAGATGCTTAGCTATAATTGCAAAACATTCCAAATGGGAAATTTGGGATGTTACAAACCTACCCACCTTAAGATGAATCTCACCCTCGAGTTTCGGGTTGGCTAGGAAATAGGTGCAGGTGGTCTCGACGGAGATCTTCTTCTCGCTCCCAAGTGGCTTCCTCCTCGGAATGATGACTCCACAGAACCTTGCAAACTCGATGATTTTGCTGCGGGTGACTCTGTTCGTAGTGTTGAGAATTCTGACGGGTTTCTCCTCATAAGTCAGATCACTGCCGAACTGTATGGCCTCTAGGGGCACTGTGTCTCTCAACGGAATATCGTCCATCTCGGCATGGCATTTCTTTAGCTGGGAAACATGGAAGACATCGTGAACTTCGGACAATCCTTCCGGCAATTCCATCTTGTAAGCAACTTCTCCATGACGTTCGAGGATTTTGTAGCGGCCAATGAACCTGGGTGCCAACTTTCCTTTTGTTGGGGAACGTAGAAATAATTCAAAACTTTCTATGCATCACCAAGATCAATCTATGGAGATTATAGCAACAAGAGAGGGAGAGGATGAGCATCTTCATACCCTTGAAGATCGCTAAGCAGAAGCGTTACTAGAACGCGGTTGATGGAGTCGTACTCGAGGTGATTCAAATCGCGGAAGATCCGATCTAGCGCCAAACGGATGGAGCCTCCGCGTTCAACATATGTACAGCCCGGGGACTTCTCCTCCTTCTTGATCCAGCAAGGGGAGAGGAGAAGTTGAGGGAGAACTCCAACAGCACGACGGCGTGGTGGTGGTGGAGCTCGTGGTTCTCCAGCAGGGCTTCGCCAAGCACTACGCAGGAGGAGAAGATGTATGTGGAGGGAGGGGCTGTGCCAGGGGAAGGGTGCGGCTGCCGTCTCTCTCCCTCACTATATATAGGGAGAAGGGGGTGGAGGAAGCGCCCTAGGGTTCCCTAGGGTATGAATGGCAGCCACAGGGGAAACGCTCAAGCCCGTCATTGGAGGTGGCCAAGGTGGGCGACCGCACAGGGCCCCCACAAATTTTGGGGCCCCCAAATTACTAGGTATTAGCAGTATTATGTATATATATATTTAATCAGACTTTGCCATTTAATCTAGCAGCAAGGCCTAAGCAACGTCCGCAGCAAAATAAAGCCAGCCCACGAGGCCAGCTTAACGGCTTATTCGCGTATCTATCGAGCGTTCCTGAGAGCGTGTTTGGCAATATTTGGGAAGGGGAATGGGAGTTTAGAGTAAGGAGTTGTACTGAGATTAGGCATGAGTCGAGTTATTTTATTTCCAATTCTCTATTTGGCGCACGATAGGAATTATGTGTGAGAACCGAGGACAAATTTTATTCCGTTGTTTGGTTCGTGGGAATTAACAAGGGATTAGACAAATGAAGTTAACATAAGTTATGATGAACGGTTAAGATTGACTCACTAAAACAATTCTCTCAAAACTCCCACCCATTCCCCTGTTAATAAAACGGTGGGTGTTAGAGTCTCAAGTCCCATAACTATTCCCTTATGAATTCCCAATCCCTCCAACCAAACAATAGGTTTAAAGTCTCGTACCCCTTCAATTCCCATTTCCTAGATATAAATACCCCCAACCAAACCGGGTGTGAATCCCATCGATCGCTAACACCCGCTGGTTCGCCTACTTCTGCCACCAGCAGACGTTGTCTCGTCTCCTGCCTTCCGCCAATCGCTCGCCTACTGGTTCTGCCAGTCACCCAAGACGCCGTCCGCCGCTGCCTTCCAAGGTTCCGCCAGTCGCTCGCCCAGAAAGTTGTCCACTGCTGCCTTCCATGTCTGCGGTTCCGCCATCCGCGATCGCCCAGGCTGCCATCTACTTGGTATACTTGATTTCAAATTTTGATTTCCATGACCTAGGTTAGGAGCAGGCCCTAGTTAGGAGTAGCCGAATAGGATCAGTTTGTTCTTGATTAGTTGTACATGTCTTTATATTTTTATTCACTAGGAAATTTCATGATTTGGATAATGAATCATTATAATTCTTTGGTTTATAAAACAGGAGGCATTTATTTCTCAATCATCATGTCTTCCAGAACATATGATTCTGGATGTAAAAAGCGTGTGATTGAAGATTTCCTTTCAAGAAATACTAGACGAATGCTGAGTTTCGGCAGAACATGAGGTCAGCTTATTGCTTTACTATCCCTTTATAATTTTTGACATTAGTATTTGATATATGTCTAAATATTATGCAAAATAAATCAGACTAGATTTGTGTAATAAATTTTGACTATGGGTGAGCTATATTAGTTCTTTTGTTATATGACTCTTTTTGAAGTTTTGGGCCCAATTTTAATTTTCGCCCCAGGCCCTGAATTTCTGGAGACGGCCCTGGAAACCCTAGATGGGTTTGGGCACCCCCACCCCTAGGAAACTTGCCCCCCAAGCCAGGAGGGGCGGCTGCCCTAGAGGAGGCACCCCACCTCTCCAAGTTATGTGAGAGGGGTTGGGAGGGGCGCATAGCCCCTTAGTGGGCCGGTGTGCCCCTCCCCTTGGCCCATAAGGCCCCCCAACGCTTGTCGGGGCCTCCGAAACACCTTTCGGTCACGCTGGTCGTCACCCGGTACTCCCAGAACAATTCTAGACTCCAATACCCTTCGTCCATTATATCGATCTTCACCTCTGGACCATTCCGGAGTTCCTCGTCATGTCCGGGATCTCATCCGGGACTCCGAACAACCTTCGGCAACCACATACTATTTCCCATAACAACTCTAGCATCACCGAACCATAAGTGTGTAGAGCCTACGGGTTCGGGAACCATGCAGACATGACCGAGACACCTCTCCGGCCAATAACCAATAATGGGATCTAGATACCCATATTGGCTCCCACATGTTCCACGATGATCTCATCGGATGAACCACGATGTCGAGGATTCAGTCAATCCCATATACAATTCCCTTTGTCTATCGGTATGTTACTTGCCCAATATTCGATCACGGTATCCCATTACCTTGTTCAATCTCGTTACCGGCAAGTCACTTTACTCGTTCCGTAATGCATGATCCCATGACTAACTACTTAGTCACATTGAGCTCATTATGATGATGTATTACCGAGTGGGCCCAGAGATACCTCTCCATCATACGGAGTGACAAATCCCAGTCTCGATTCGTGCCAACCCAACAGACACTTTCGGAGATACCTGTAGTGCACCTTTATAGCCACCCAGTTACGTTGTGACGTTTGGTACACCCAAAGCATTCCTACGGTACCCGGGAATTGCACAATCTCATGTCTAAGGAAATGATACTTGACATTAGAAAAGCTCATAGAAAATGAACTACACGATCTTGTGCTATGCTTAGGATTAGGTCTTGTCCATCACACCATTCTCCTAATGATGTGATCCCGTTATCAATGACATCCAATGTCCATGGTCAGGAAACAATAACCATCTATTGATCAACGAGCTAGTCAATTAGAGGCTCACTAGGGACATGTTGTGGTCTATGTATTCACACATGTATTATAGTTTCCAGTTAATACAATTATAGCATGAACAATAGACAATTATCATGAACAAGGAAATACAATAATAACCATGTGATCGTAATGAATCCAACACCCATGGGGTTTGATCATATCTCGCTTGTGAGAGAGGTTATTAGTCAATGGGTCTGAACCTTTCAGATCCATGTGTTCTTTTATAAATCTCTATGTCATCTTCTAGATGCAGTTACCACGCGCTATTTGGAACTATTCCAAATAACTCCTCTACTATACGAATCTGGTTTACTACGCCAAGTCATCCGGATTAGCGTCAAAGTTTTCATCGATGTAACCATTTACGACAAACTCTTTTACCACCTCCATAATCGAGAAAATTCCTTAGTCCACTAGTTACTAAGGATAACCTTGACCGCTTTCTTGTGATCCATTCCTGGATCACTCTTGTACCCCATGACTGACTCATGGCAAGGCACACTTTAGGTGCGGTACACGGGATAGCATACTGTAGAGGCTAAGTCTAAAGCGTAGAGGACGACCTTCGTCCTTTCTGTCTCTTCTGCCGTGGTCAGGTCTCGAGTCTTACTCAATACTCACACCTTATAACACAGCCAAGAACTCCTTCTTTGCCGATCTATTTAGAACTCCTTAATCTTGTCACGGTATGTATTCATTTGAAAGTACTATTAAGCGTTTTGATCTATCCTTATAGCTCTTGATGCTCAATGTTCAAGTATCTTAATACAGGTTTTCCATTGAAAAACACTTTTCAAAAAAACCTATATGCTTTCCAGAAATTCTACATCATTTCCGATCAACAATATGTCAACAACATATACTCATCAGAAATTCTATAGTGCTCCCACTCACTTCTTTGGAAATACAAGTTTCTCATAAACTTTGTATAAACCCAAAATCTTTGATCATCTCATCAAAGCGTATATTCCAACTCCGAGATGCTTACTCCTGTCCTTAGAAGGATTCCTGGAGCTTTGCATACTTGTTAGCATCTTATAGGATTGACAAAACCTTCTGGTTGTATCATATACAACCTTTCCTCAAGAAAATTGTCGAGGAAGCAATGTTTTGACATCCTATCTGCAAGATTTCATAAATAATGCAGTAACTGCTAATATAATTCCAACAGACTCTTAGCATCGCTACGAATGAGAAAGTCTCATTGCAGTCAACTCCTTGAACTTGTCGGAAAACATCTTAATGACAAGTCGAGCTTTCTTAATGGTGATACTTACCATCATTATCCGTCTTCCTTTTAAAATCCATCTGTACCCAACAACCTTACAACCATCAAGTAGTTCTTCCAAAGTCTATACTTTGTTTTCATACATGGATCCTCTCTCGAATTTTATGGCCTCGAGCCATTCGTCGGAATCTGGGCCAACCATCGCTTCTCCATAGCTCGTAGATTCATTGGTGTCTAGCAACATGACCTCCAAGACAGGATTACGTACCACTCTGGAGTAGTACGTATCCTTGTCGACCTACGAGTTTTGGTAGTGTCTTGATCCAAAGTTTCATGATCAATATCATCATCTTCCACTTCAATTGGTGTAGGCGCCACTGGAACGACTTCCTGTGCCCTACTACACACTAGTGGAAGTGACGGTTCAATAACCTCATCGAGTCTCCACCATCCTCCCACTCAATTCTTTCAAGAGAAACTTTTCCTCGAGAAAGGAATCATTTCTAAAAACAATCACTTTTGCTTCCAGATCTGAGATAGGAGGTATACCCAACTGTTTTGGGTGTCCTATGAAGATGCATTTATCCGCTTTGGGTTCGAGCTTATCAGGCTGAAACTTTTTCACATAAGCGTCGCAGCCCCAAACTTTCAAGAAATGACAGCTTAGGTTTCTCTAAACCATAGTTCATATGGTGTCATCTCAACAGAATTACGTGGTGCCCTATTTGAAGTGAATGTGGTTGTCTCTAATGCCTAACCCATAAACGATAGTGGTAATTTGATAAGATACATCATGGTATGCACCATATCCAATAGGGTGCAGCTATGATGTTCGGACACACCATCACACTATGGTGTTCCAGGCGGTATTAGTTGTGAAACAATTTCCACAATGTCTTAATTCTGTACCATACTAGTAACTCAGATATTCATCTCTATGATCATATCATAGACATTTTATCCTCTTGTCACGACGATCTTCAACTTCACTCTGAAATTACTTGAACCTTTCAATAACTCAGACTTGTGTTTCATCAAGTAAATATACTTAGTAAATATACTTGTGTTTCATCAAGTAAATATGCTTAGCATCTACTCAAGTAAATATACTTCACTCTGAAATTACCGAGCTGTATGGCCTCTAGGGGCAATGTGTCTCTCAACAGAATATCGGCCATCTCAGCATGGCATTTCTTTAGCTGGGAAACATGGAAGACATCGTGAACTTCGGACAATCCTTCCGGCAATTCCATCTTGTAAGCAACTTCTCCATGACGTTCGAGGATTTTGTAGCGGCCAATGAACCTGCGTGCCAACTTTCCTTTTGTTGGGGAATGTAGAAATAATTCAAAACTTTCTATGCATCACCAAGATCAATCTATGGAGATTATAGCAACAAGAGAGGGAGAGGATGAGCATCTTCATACCCTTGAAGATCGCTAAGCGGAAGCGTTACTAGAACGCGGTTGATGGAGTCATACTCACGGTGATTCAAATCGCGGAAGATCCGATATAGCGCCGAATGGACGGCGCCTCCGCATTTAACACACATACAGCCTGGGGACGTCTCCTCATTCTTGATCCAGCAAGGGGAGAGGAGAATTTGAGGGAGAACTCCGATAGCACGACGGCGTGGTGGTGGTGGAGCTCATGGTTCTCCAGAAGGTCTTCGCCAAGCACTACGGAGGAGGAGGAGATGTATGAGGAGGGAGGGTGAGGGAGTCCCGGATTAGGGGGTGTCCCGATGACCGGACTATGACCTTTGGCCGGACTCCTGGACTATGAAGATACAAGATTGAAGACTTCGTCCCGTGTCCGGATGGGACTTTCCTTGGCGTGGAAGGCAAGCTTGGCGATACGGATATGTAGATCTCCTCCCATTGTAACCGACTCTGTAACCCTAGCCCTCTCAGGTGTCTATATAAACCGGAGGGTTTTAGTCCATAGGACGAAAAACAATCATACCATAGGCTAGCTTCTAGGGTTTAGCCTCTCTGATCTCGTGGTAGATCTACTCTTGTACTACCCATATCATCAATATTAATCAAGCAGGAGTAGGGTTTTACCTCCATCGAGAGGGCCCGAACCTGGGTAAAAACATCATGTCCCTTGTCTCCTGTTATCATCTGCCTAGACGCACAGTTCGGGACCCCCTACCCGAGATCCACCGGTTTTGACACCGACATTGGTGCTTTCATTGAGAGTTCCTCTGTGTCGTCATCTTTAGGCCCGATGGCTCCCCCGATCATCAACAACGATGCGGTCCAGGGTGAGACTTTTCTCCCCGGATAGATCTTCGTCTTCGGCGGCTTTGCACTGCGGGAAAATTCGCTTGGTCATCTGGAGCAGATCGAAAGCTACGCCCCTGGACATCAGGTCAGGTTTGGAAGTTTGAACTACACGGCTGACATCAACGGATACTTGATCTTCGACGGGTTCGAGCCACAGCCGAGCGCTCTACACTATCACAATGGGCATGATCTAGCTCTGCCGCCGAACAGTGCCCGGGAGGCCGCCCCAATGTCCGCTCCGACCCTTAGTTCGGAGCCGACTGTGCCGATCGAGGACGGGTGGCTGGACACCGCCTCAGGGGCTGCAATCTCTATGGCGATCGAGCCGAACATCAGTCTTGTCCTTTGTGAAGCTCGTGACTCCAAGGTGACGGACTCCTTTCCGGACTCCAAACCTTCCATGCCCCTGATCAAACCCGATTGGGCGCCGATCATGGAGTTCGCCGCCACGGACATCTTTCAGCACTCGCCCTTCGGCGACATTCTGAATTCACTAAAGTCTCTCTCTTTATCAGGAGAGCCCTGGCCGGACTATGGTCAGCAAGGTTGGGATGCGGACGACGAAGAAATTCAAAGCCCGCCCACCACCCACTTCGTAGCCACTGTTGATGATTTAACCGACATGCTCGACTTCGACTCTGAAGACATCGACGGTATGGACACCGATGCAGGAGACGACCAAGAACCAGCGCCTACAGGGGACTGGAAAGCCACCTCGTCATATGACATATACATGGTGGACACCCCCAAAGAAGGGAATGGCGATGGAACAACGGAGGATGACCCCTCCAAGAAGCAGCCTAAGCGCCGGCGTCAGCGGTGCCGCTCTAAATCCCGCCAAAGAAAAAACGGCGATTCTGGCATGGGAGATAATAACACCCCGGACAGTGCCGAAGACAACCCCCTCCAGCAGGATTCAGCACAGGAGGATGGAGAAGCCATCCCTCATGAGAGAGCGGCAGACAGAGAGGTAGAGGACGATAATTAAATGCCTCCCTCCAAAGACGAAGCAAGCCTCGACGACGACGAATTTGTCATGCCTAAGGATCCCGTCAAACAAGAGCGTTTCAAACGCCTGCTTATGGCCACGGCGAGCAGCCTCAAGAAAAAACAGCAGCATCTTAGAGCTGACCAAGACTTGCTAGCAGACAAATGGACTGAAGTCCTTGCGGCCGAAGAGTACAAACTCGAACGCCCCTCCAAGAGCTACCCAAAGCGCAGGCTGCTACCCCGATTAGAGGAGGAAGCACCTAAACCTACATCACCAGCGCACGACACAGCCGACTGGCCACCTCGTGGCCGCGATAGAGAGGCCTCTCGGTCATCAATTCAAGCCGCACCCCGGCGCAGCTCAAAAAATACCAAGGCACAGGGAAATGCACCAAACCTGCGAGACATATTGGAAGACAAGACAAGGCGAACAAGATCGATCTACGGATAGTGTGGGTGCCCCAAAACACGTGACGATAACCGTCACGCCGGATATGGAAAATACGGCCAGGCCGAACACAGTAGACAAAGCTCATCTGGGCTACGTCGTGATATAGCCCAATACAGAGGCGCCGCACACCCACTATACTTCACAGATGAAGTAATGGATCATCAAATCCCTGAGGGTTTTAAGCCCGTAAACATCGAATCATACAATGGCACAACAGATCCCGCGGTATGGATCGAGGATTATCTCCTTCATATCCACATGGCCCGCGGTGATAATCTACCCGCTATCAAATACCTCCCACTCAAGCTTAAAGGACCAGCTAGGCATTGGCTTAACAGCTTGCCAGCAGAGTCAATTGGTTGCTGGGAGGACCTGGAAGCCGCATTCCTCGACAATTTCCAGGGCACCTATGTGCAACCACAAGACGCCGATGACCTAAGCCACATAATTCAGCAGCCAGAGGAATCGGCGAGACAATTCTGGACACGGTTCCTAACCAAGAAAAATCAAATAGTCGACTGTCCAGATGCAAAGGCCCTTGCAGCCTTCAAACATAACATCTGAGACAAATGGCTTGCCCGACACCTAGGACAGGAAAAGCCGAAATCCATGGCAGCCCTCACAACACTCATGACCCGCTTTTGCGCGGGAGAAGACAGCTGGCTAGCTCATAGTAATAACATGACCAATAGCCCTAGTAATTCGGATACCAAGGAAAACAATGGCAGGTCGCGTCGCAACAAGCACAAGTGCCGCATTAATGGTGACAATGCTGAGGATACGGCAGTTAATGCCGGATTCAGAGGCTCTAAACCCGGTCAGCGGAAAAAGCCATTAAAAAGAAATACTCCGGGCCCGTCCAATTTGGACCGAATACTCGATCGCTTGTGCCAGATACACGGCACCCCCGAAACACTAGCCAATCACATCTAGAGGGATTGTTGGGTGTTCAAGCATGCAGGCAAGTTAAGTGCCGAAAACAAAGACAAGGGGCTACACAGCGATGACGAGGAGGAGCCCCGGCCGCCGAACAATAGGGGACAGAAGGGCTTTCCCCCACCAGTGCGGACGGTGAACATGATATACGCAACCCACATCCCAAAAAGGGAGCGGAAGCATGCACTCAGGGACGTATATGTGTTGGAGCCATTCGCCCCAAAGTTCAATCCGTGGTCCTCCTGCCCGATCACTTTTGATCGAAGGGACCACCCCACTAGAATCCGCCACGGCGGATTCGCTGCATTGGTTCTAGACCCAATCATTGACGGATTTCACCTCACTAGAGTCCTCATGGACAGCGGCAGCAGCCTGAACCTGCTTTACCAGGATACAGTGCAAACAATGGGCATAGATCCCTCAAGGATTAAACCCACAAAGACAACCTTTAAAGGCGTCACCGGGTGTAGAGGCCAACTGTACAGGCTCAGTTACACTCGAAGTGGTCTTCGGATCCCCGGATAATTTCTGAAGCGAGGAGTTAATCTTCGACATAGTCCCGTTCCGCAGTGGCTATCATGCCCTGCTCGGATGAACCGCATTTGCAAAGTTCAATGCGGTGCTGCACTATGCATACCTCAAGCTCAATATGCCAGGCCCTCGAGGAGTCATTATGGTCAATGGAAACACCGAACACTCTCTCCGAACGGAGGAGCATACGGCAGCCCTCGCGGCGGAAGTACAAAGTAGCCTCTCAAGTCAATTCTCCAGTCCGACTATTAAACGTCCGGAGACCGTCAAGCGCGCCCGGAGTAACCTACAAAAAGACCGCCTGGCACATTCCGAGCAAGCATAGCAGTGCGGCCCCAACCCCAGCCCTCGTGAAATTGAGAAACCAGTACTACACGTACATAATTACAACCTGGAAATACCATGGGCATAAGGGGACGGCACAACCACGGCATGCCCAACATGCGACTCAACTGCACTAGGGGCTCCAAATTTTGTCATTTCTTTTTTCTTACTTTCAGGACTCCATTCTCCAGAAGGCCTGTCTGGCAGTACAATCGCCGAACACACGATGCAACAGCCAGGGAGGCAGCAAGCTACGTCCAATGTCCAGGTGGTCTCTTCAACGAGCTAAATACATGTCTTACATAAAGTCTCGCAGCTTGCCCCTGGAGCGGGACATGTCAAATAATCCCATCTCTTGCTTATCGCATTATTTGTATCATTCTGCTTGCACAGCAGCCTTTTTATAAACAATACATAGATCTTTTCTATTATTGCATTCATTTTTTTATGTAAATATGTTCAGTTATGACATTATTCAATTGTACACTTTGGTACGGCCAATACACCAGGGGCTTAACTACCCTAGAATATGGTGTGAGAAGTCCGAACACTCTCACGAGTGCGGTACCCCGAACTTATAGCATTATATGCATCAGCTCCAAATCATGTCTTGGGTCAATAGTTGGGTTTGCTCGGCTCCCATGTTTTGGCACCTTACGTTCCGCTATATCGGCTAAGGTAGCGCTGGGAGAACTACTGCGATTGTGCCCCAGTTGAGCTGGGTTAAGCACCTCAGTAGAGAAAGCTAAAACTAACCGTCATGATAGGGCAAGATCCGGTCACTGTTCGAGAGGTCTTCGAGTCCCTAAAGACTTATGCCGCTTAGAGCGAGGAGCTGGCTTTGTCCGGCCTAGGCGTGGATAGCGCCCCGAACTCGGTCTTCCGAATACTAGGGGCTTTGCCAAAATTTAGAATTATAGAATTCTATGGCTAAGTGAGAGTGAGAAAGCATTATAGTCAGATTGCCTTGTTCGTTGTGTTGAGCGCGTCCGTCAAAGGACCCAAGAATGGGGACAAGAGCGCTCAGGTTTATCCCGAACACCCCAGCACTCGTGGCATGGGGGTAGAAGCCGACGACTCGCATCTCTCAGATTTAATAAACGGAGTTTTGAGTGCACATGATAATACGAGCGAGTTTACTCAAAAATTACATTCTTGGAACACTCATCCGCCACAAGGCAGGCACCCTTCAGGACGCCCTCATAATACAACTCAGGCTTGCGATGCTCCTTCCCCTTCGGTGGCCCATCTGTCACCAGCTTCTCAGCATCCATCTTGCCCCAGTGCACTTTAACACGGGCAAGGGCCCTACGGGCGTCTTCGATGCATATGGAGCGCTTGATGCACCCACCAGCCGCCTAACCAGCCCAAAGTAGCTCCCAGGCATGGACTCCCCAGGCCGTAGCCGGCCTATAGGGCCCTTCATGGCCTGTTCGGCTGCCTTATGGAGCTCAACCAGCTGCTTCAGCTGGTCGCTCAAGGGCATCGGGTGTCCGGCCTCAACATACTAGGACCATAACACCTTCTCCATCAAGCTCCCTTCCTCGGCTCGGTAGAATGCGGTGGCGTCGGACACACTGTGGGGCAGATCTGTGAATGCTCCTGGAGAGCTCCGGACTCGGATTTGGCGCTCTCAAGGGCCGAGGCAAGCTCGGACTCTCGAGTCTTTGAGTCAAGCTCCAAACTCTCGTGTTTTTCACAAGAGGGTGGAGCTCTTGCCGCACCTCCTCCGCCCACGCCTCCTGCTTTTCTCGCTCGGTGCGCTCCACGGCCGCATTGTCTTTGGCCTTGGATAGCGCTTCCTTCAGGGTTGCCACCTCGGTTGTGGCCCCTGTAAAACTCACGTTGGTCTTGTCACTATTTGCAACCAGGTGTTTTTATATACTTACATAAGGTACTACTTACCTTCCTTGTCCCCGAGCTGCTTCTTGGCAAGGCCGAGCTCGTTCTCGGACCGCTCGAGGCTCTGCTTCAATGCATCGACCTCCTCAATCAGTGCGGCAGAGGTCAGCAGCGCAGCCTACATTCCCATATTGACATATTTATGTTAGACTCCTGCGTATATCTTTTTAGATCCTCAGTCTGACTTTTATTTCCGAACACCAAACTGAGCATCAGGGGCTACTGTCTATGCGGTAATATTTTTACATGTCTTAAATACATACCTCAAAGCCTGTTAGAAGGCTGGCACAGGCTTCTGTCAGCCCGCTCTTGGCGGACTGAACCTTCTGGATCGCCGCACTCATAATAGTGCGGTGCTCCTCGTTGATGGAGGCGTCGTTAAGCACCTCCAGCAAATTGTCCGGTGCCTCCGGTTGGACGGAGGCCACCGGCGTCGTAGGCTTGCCCTTCTTACAAGGGGGCCGCCTGCCGGACTCCGGAACCACTGAGGGTTCCGGTGCGGTGTCCGGCCCAGGGCCGGACTTAGAGCCCTTTGGGGTTTTATCCCCTTTGCGCCTGGATTTCGGAAGGTCGCCTTGTGGCGCCTCCGGGGCTACCTCCTCCTGGCTTGGCCCCTTTTGGGACTCCACCTCGGCATCGTCCGTGGGGCGAGGGGAGGTAGCAGTCGGGAGTGAAAGACTATTCACATCCAACGAATCTAGGGATCCGCTCGACGAAGCGTCGAGCCAGGCCTCGGGTGGACTGCATGATTATGTTCGGCGTTAGAAGACACTATGCAATAAAGGAACGCCATGAGTTATTCTGGTATCCGGATACTTACGATTTTGCCAGGGGCTTGGCCCTGGATGGACACTCCTCTACGCTGTCGTCGGCGTTGGTGGAGTACTCCGGGAGAAGGGTCTTTCCCTTCTTGGACCCTCTAGCCCCCCTAGTTGGGGTGGACTTCCTCTTCTTTCCTCCTCCCCTTGGAGGGGGAGAGGCCTCCTCTTCCTCCTCCTCGTCTTCGGGGGAGGAGTGCGCTTCGGAGTCGTCGGATGATGAATCCGACACCACCAGGAGCCGGGAGCTCTTTCGAGTTCCCGTGGCCTTCTTCTTGGCCTACTTCTCCGGCACCACGTGAGGTGCCGAGACCAGCAGCTTCGCCAAGCGGGCATCTGCTGGTCCTTCGGGCAAAGGAGTCGGACAGTCGATCTGTCCGGACGTCTTCTTACAGTCCTGTCAAAGGAGCGGGAGCTTAGATCCCGCATAGAGTCAAACTATGAAAAACAAGTATCCTGTAAAGGGTAAAACAAGCTTACTGCGCTGGCTTGGCGCTTCACGTAGAATCCACGATCCTCGGTTATAGGAGGGGGGGACCTCGGTGCCCTTGAATAGCACCTTCCAGGCATCTTCGTGCATTGTGTCGAAGACCCTGGACAAAGTTTGGTGCTGGGCCGGGTCGAACTCCCACAGGTTAAAAGTCCGTCGTTGACACGGGAGGATCCGGCGGAAGAGCATGACCTGGACTACGTTGAAAAGTTTAACCTTCTTGTCCACCAGGTTTTGCATGCAGGTTTGGAGTCCGGTCACCTCTTCTGAATTACCCCATGACAGGCCCATCTCTATCCAGGAGGTGAGACGTGTGGGGATGCCAGATTGGAATTCGGGGGCCGCTGCCCATTCAGGGTCACGCGGCTCGGTGATGTAGAACCACCCCGATTGCCACCCTTTGATGGTTTCCACAAAGGAACCCTCGAGCCATGTGACGTTGGGCATCCTGCCCACCATGGCGCTTCCGCACTCCGCTTGCCGGCCGCCCACTACCTTCGGCTTGACATTTAAGGTCTTCAGCGATAAGCCGAAGTGGGGCTTGATGCGGAGGAAGACCTCGCACACAACGATAAACGCCGAGATGTTGAGGATGAAGTTCGGGGCCAGATCGTGGAAATCCAGGCCGTAGTAGAACATGAGCCCCCAGACAAATGGGTGGACTGGGAAGACAAGTCGACGGAGGAAATGGAAGAGGAACACCACCCTCTCATGGGGCCTGGGGGTGGGGATGAGTTGCCCCTCATCTGGGAGCCGGTGCGCAATGTCGTTGGACAAGTATCCGACTTTCCTCAACTTTTTGATGTGCCCCTCCGTGACGGAGGAGGCCATCCGCCTGCCTCCTGCTCCGGACATGGCTGGAGAAGGTTGAGGTGGGAAGTGCGGACTTGGGCGCTGGAGCTCAAGTGCGCGGAAATGGATAAGCAAAGGAGGAAGAAGGCGTAGATGGAAAGGGTGGATCCTTATCCCCTTATATGGGCGGACAAAGCTATGTACCCCCACCAGACTGGTAAAACGCGCTTATCTCCCAAGCGCCATGATTAATGGCACGGTTGGGTACGCACGCCCATATTGATGAGAATCCCGGAATAAGGGGACACGATCTCTGCTTCGACAAGCCGTGCCAAGGAAACCACCTCGCTAAACGCGCTGAGGTGGGACGGTAAAACGATTCGAATAAAGGCTTGGCCGTGGCATGATGTCACGCTGCGGAATACATCAGCAGATTAGATTTGTACAAATATTATTCTCTCTACGGTGGTATGTGGAACTTATTTTGCAGAGCCGGACACTATCCTTGTGTTCAAAATCTTCTATGAAGTATTCGGAGGAGGAACCCGCCTTGCAATGCCGAAGACAATCTGCGCGCCGGACTCGTCGTCATTGAAGCCTGGTTCAGGGGCTACCGAGGGAGTCCCGGATTAGGGGGTGTCCGAATGACCGGACTATAACCTTTGGCCGGACTCCTGGACTATGAAGATACAAGATTGAAGACTTCGTCCCGTGTCCGGATGCGACTTTCCTTGGCGTGGAAGGCAAGCTTGGCGATACGGATATGTAGATCTCCTCCCAATGTAACCGACTCTGTGTAACCCTAGCCCTCTCCGGTGTCTATATAAACCGGAGGGTTTTAGTCCGTAGGACGAAAAACAATCATACCATAGGCTAGCTTCTAGGGTTTAGCCTCTTTGATCTCGTGGTAGATCTACTCTTGTACTACCCATATCATCAATATTAATCAAGCAGGAGTAGGGTTTTACCTCCATCGAGAGGGCCCGAACCTGGGTAAAAACATCGTGTCCCTTGTCTCCCGTTACCATCCGCCTAGATACATAGTTCAGGACCCCCTACCTGAGATCCGCCGGTTTTGACACCGACAGAGGGGATGCACCAGGGGAAGGGTGCGGTTGCCCTCTCTGTCCCTCACTATATATAGGGGGAAGGGGGGTGGAGGAGGCTCCCTAGGGTTCCCTAGGGGATGGGTGGCGGCCACAGGGGAAACCCTAGATGGGTTTGGGCACCCCCACCCCTAGGAAACTTGCCCCCCAAGCCAGGAGGGGCGGCTGCCCTAGGGGAGGCGCCCCCACCTCTCCAGGTTACGTGAGAGGGGTCGGGAGGGGCGCACAGCCCCTTAGTAGGCTGGTGTGCCCCTCCCCTTGGCCCATAAGTCCCCCAACGCTTGTCGGGGCCTCCAAAACACCTTTCGGTCACGCTGGTCGTCACCGGTACTCCCAGAACAATTCCGGACTCCAATACCCTTCGTCCATTATATCGATCTTCACCTCCAGACCGTTCCGGAGTTCCTCGTCACGTCCGGGATCTCATCCGGGACTCCGAACAACCTTCGGTAACCACATACTATTTCCCATAACAACTCTAGCGTCACAGAACCTTAAGTGTGTAGACCCTACGGGGTCGGGAACCATGCAGACATGACCGAGACACCTCTCTGGCCAATAACCAATAGCGGGATATGGATACCCATATTGGCTCCCACATGTTCTACGATGATCTCATCGGATGAACCGCGATGTCGAGGATTCAGTCAATCCCGTATACAATTCCCTTTGTCTATTGGTATGTTACTTGCTCAAGATTCGATCATCGGTATCCCAATACCTCGTTCAATCTCGTTACCGGCAAGTCACTTTACTCGTTCCGTAATGCGTGATCCCGTGACTAACTACTTAGTAACATTGAGCTCATTATGATGATGCATTACTGAGTGGGCCCAGAGATACCTCTCCATCATACGGAGTGACAAACCCCAATCTCGATTCGTGCCAACCCAACAGACACTTTCGGAGATACCTATAGTGCATCTTTATAGCCACCCAGTTACGTTGTGACGTTTGGTACACCCAAAGCATTCCTACGATATCCGGGAGTTGCACAATCTCATGTTCTAAGGAAATGATACTTGACACTAGAAAAGCTCATAGCAAACGAACTACACGATCTTGTGCTATGCTTAGGATTGGGTCTTGTCCATCACATCATTCTCCTAATTATGTGATCCCGTTATCAATGACATCCAATGTCCATGGTCAGGAAACCATAACCATCTATTGATCAACGAGCTAGTCAACTAGACGCTCACTAGGGACATGTTGTGGTCTATGTATTCACACATGTATTACGGTTTCCAGTTAATACAATTATAGCATGAACAATAGACAATTATCATGAACAAGAAAATACAATAATAACCATTTTATTATTGCCTCTAAGGCATATTTCCAACACCTTTAACACCAAACCTATTGATTCCACGAAGTGGGGACACACGAAGATATGCCCGGTCTCCCGCTTAGTATGTTACTTCCTTGCGTTTACTGTCGGCATAACTCTTTTGCCTCGACTGAGCTACCTTGAGTCTATCTCGAATCAGCTTGACCTTCTCTTTAGACTCTCTGATAAGATCGGGACCAAAAAGTTTTCAATCTCCAACACCATCCCACAACAATGGTGTTCTGCACCTCCTTTCGTATAGAGCTTCGAAAGGGGCCATCTTCAGACTGGTCTAATAGCTGTTATTGTACGAGAACTCTGCGTGTGGCAAATTATCACCCCAGCTAGACCCATAGTCTAGTGCACAAGCTCTCAACATGTCCTCCACAATCTGGTTGACTCTCTCGGTCTGTCCATCTCTCTGTGGATGAAAAGTTGTACTGAACTCCAGCCTCGCACCCAAAGTTTCATGCAACTGATTCCAAACTTTGAGGTAAATTGTGTTCCTCTATCTGACACGATACTCCTCGAAACTCCATCCAGACATACGATCTTGGTCATGTATATCTTGGCTAACTTAGCGCTAGTATAGGTAGTCTTCACGGGAATGAAATGAGCTACCTTGGTCAAGCGATCAACCACTACCCAGATGGAATCATAACTTGAACAGGGTCCTGGGTAATCCTATGATAAAATCCATTCCAAGTTTCTAACATTTCCACTCGGGAATCGGCAAAGGTTGAAGTAACCATGCTAGCTTCTGATGTTCTGCCTTTACTCGCTGGCAAACATCGCATACTCCTACGTACTCGGCAATATCCTTCTTCATACCTATCCACCAGAAACTTGTCTCCCGGTCTTGAATGCATGCACTATGGCTGCTAACTCCAAATCATGTGTGGTGTAATTTATCTCAGGAGGTCGTAACTGTCTGGAGCTATAAGCTACAACATTTCTTTCCTGCATGAGTACTCCTCTGAGTCCCTGACGAGAAGCGTCACAATACACCTGGTAATCCTTGTGTATGTCTTGCAAAATTAGCACTGGGGCTGTAACCAAAGGTTTCTTCAATTCCTGGAAACTGGCTTCACAATCCTCGGTCCAAACGTACTTGGTGTCCTTCTTCAACACCTCAGTCATGGGCTTGGCAGTCTTGGAGAAATTCTCAATAAACCTCCAATAATATCCCGCGAGTCCAAGAAAACTACGGATCTCCTTGACTGAGGTGGGTGACCGCCAATCGGTGACTGATACAACGTTGGTGGGGTCGACTACTATTCATTATGCTGAAATAACATGTCCGGGGAATCCGACTTCCTTCAACCAAAATTCACATTTGCTGAACTTGGCATACAACGGATGTTCTTGGAGTTTCTCTAGAACTAGATGCAAATGTTCCTTATGCTCTTCCTCGCTCTTGGAGAAAATCAATATATCATCGATGAACACCACGACAAACTTGTCCAGATATTCCATAAATACCTTTTTCATCAAATTCATGAAGTATGCAGGGGCATTAGTCAATCCAAATGGCATGACGCTATACTCATATAAACCATACCTGGTGGTGAAAGCTGTTTTGGGTATATCCTTTTCACGGATCTTCAACTGATGATACGCTGATCGAAGATCGATCTTGGAGAATACCTTGGCTCCAACTAGCTGATCAAATAAATCATTAATCATCGGCAGAGGGTACTTGTTCTTGATGGTCACGTCGTTCAACAAAGGATAATCCACAACCATTCTCAGGGTTTTATCCTTCTTCTCTACCAAAAGAACTGGGGCTCCCCAAGGTGATGAGCTTGGCCGAATATGTACCTTCTCCAATAGCTCATTAATTTGCTTCTTGATATCTTCCAAATCGTTCGGGGGCATCTGATAAGGTCTCTTGGATATTGGGGCTATGCCGGGTAATAACTCAATCAGAAATTCAATGTCTCTGTCCGGCGGCATTCCTGGTAATTCCTCCGGAAACACATCAGGAAAATCTCGCACTACCGGCACTTCCTCCTGAACAACTACCATGAGACTATTCACCTGATTCTTTGTCGGGGTGCATCTGGATACATACTTGATCCTCTTCTGCTCCGGGGTGGTGAGCAAAATCGTCTTGCGGGCACAGTCTATGTTTCCTTCAAACTTCATCAACCAATCCATGCCTAGGATTACATCGAAGTTCTAGGTTTCCAATACTATGAGGTCTACGGGAAATTTATGGTTTCCGATGTTGAGGGTTGCACGACAGCCTAAGCCTGCCATCATTTCTCCTCTCGGGGAACTGACTTGAAGAGGGCTTCTAAGGGTTCTAGTGGGCAACCCATACTTTTCCAGAACTACCCTTGATATAAATGAATGCGTTGCACCAGAATCAAAGAGTACCAATACTGGACGTGAATTTAATAAAAACTTACCAACTATAGTTTTTGGCTGATCATAAACGTCCTCCACGTCAATATGATTCACCTGCGCACGAGGAAAAGGGTTGGGCTTATTTGCTATTGCCATTTCCATTGCCGTTTCCATTCCTCTGCTTATCCTCCGGGAAGTCGGTGGCATAGTGTCCTGTCTTCTGGCACTTGAAACAGGTGATATGGCTCAGATCTTTCTGAGCCAGGGCAGGACGATGCTAGTTGCCATTGCCTCCATTGCCTGACTTGTTATCGTGGTTGCGGTTGTTCCCATTCCCTCCATGGTTATGTCCTCCATGATTATGTCCTCCAAGAGTGTGATGGGTATGCCCTCCCGAGTATGTGGCATAACGGGGCTTTTGCTGAGCTCCAGAGTTGAACTTCCCCTGGCCATACTTCCTCTTGTGGCTATCAATCTACTGTTGCTTGCCTTCAAGTATGGTGGCCTTGTATACCAGCTCCTGGTAGTTGTTGAAGGTAGCCACCATTAGTTGCATTCCCAGCTCATCATTGAGTCCCTCAAGAAACTTCTCCTGCTTTGCGGCATGTGTGGCCACATCATCCGGGGCATAGCGAGATAACTTGCTGAACTCATCCATGTACTGCCCCACAATACGGTTCCCCTAGCGTAAGTTGTGGAACTCACACTTCTTCAGACTCATGGCTCCAGCTGAGACATGAGCGGTGCGAAAGGCCCGCTGAAACTCAGCCCATGTTATGGTGGCAACCGGATAAGTAGCAGTGTAATTCTCCCACCAAGAAGCTGCAGGTCCATCAAGCCAATGTGCGGCAAAGCGCACTTTCTCTGGATCTGTGCATCCAGCAGTCGCTAACTCCCTTCCGACCTTGCGGAGCCAATCATCAGCCCCAATCGGCTCGGTGCTGCTACAGAACACTGGCGGATTCAGCCTTAGGAAGCGGGTCAAGTTGTCAACAGGGGGTGGCGGCAGTGGATTGTTGTTGTTTTTTGTTCTGGTTCTGGATGAGCATCTGCATGAGGGCATTCAACTGCTGGATCAGCTGGGTGAGCGCTGGTGGAAAGTTGAAACCGGGGTCACGTCTCGGAGGCATCTGGTGTTTTGGAGTGGATGTGGAAATTAGAATAGAACAAGGGTCTAATGAGAAAATAGTACTACCCATATTAATGCATAATCATAATTACACCAATCATTTATTCAATCATCTCAAACATGGTTCAATCTCGGATTGATGACTAATTGAAAAATAACAGCCTAACTAATCGACGGAAAAAATAAAAATAAACATGGTAGTTGACTAAATGTCTTCATCAATCATCCTTGTATCCTCCGGTACAGCGTGCTCTGGTGCGGCGTCCCCTGCTGTGGCGCCTCCTCTTGTGGCTTCCTTCGGTGGAGCTCTCATAATCCCGGTCATTGCTCACAAGAGGTCCATCATCTCCACTCGAAAAAAGGTCTTCTCCCTGATCTAGCTTCTCCTCCAATGTGGCCACATCTAGCTTCAGGTTGTCGACTCTCTCCATGAAATCCTTGACTTCATCCTCATGCTCATAGTGGGCTTCACGTGTTGCAGCCTCCAGATCAAGTTCACGATGGTATAACTTCTAGATCGTCTTCATGCTACTGCGCTTCCGGATTTCTAGAGCCCTGATGAGAACCTCCAAGTCTTGGGCAAATGAGTGAACAGAGTCGTCATTTTTGGTGCAGATGATCTCTCCCTCTGCATTCCTGCGAGAAACCATGGTGTGGTCTGATCCAACAAGCTCGACCCTGTATTCCTCCTGTATGCGTCCAAGTGCACTATGAACTACTAAGTCTCTCCCGATGATCCAATCGGGTCCAACAAACTTGAAGTCAACGGTCACAGAGAGATTTCTGAATGTCATCCCTAGTATGTGCACCTTAATCCTGAAGCGACAATCGTCCGGAAATGCCATGGTAGGGGTCCCGGTGATTGAAGGCAGAGAAATCTTCAATTCCATGGTGATCTGGACCATCCTCTTGCCGAAAAGCATAGTCTCGTCGGGCTAGCAAAACTCCAGGAGCAGAATTGGGATGAACTTAACGGCCATCTAGAATTGTTGAATTCGGAGAAGAGTCATAAATGATCCGGGAAGAAAAAATACGGAAAAGTAAAGACAGAAAATAAACTGGTCTCTTCCTATGGCTTTCCGATCCTAGGGGTTACGTCCTATGGTCAGCCTGTGCACTGAATACCATCTCTGTAGTGACCCCACCCGAAACCGGTCAAGTCTCTGTGTAGCTGTACCATCCCAAGATCATGCTGGCACACACAGTACATTGATGCAAAGATTCAAAGTTCAATCACACCTAAATTTATTACACGATTCTCATATCGAGTCGTTATTACATGATAATAAATTGGGCTGAAGGCCAACTCATGAGAAATAAACTAAGTAAAGATGCGGAAGCATAGATGAGTAGTGAGTCCATCCGACTCCATACGGAAATCGCCAAGCGTGGATCATAGCCTCACTCCTTGTCGGAAAACTCCTCTGCAACATAAGACATTGCAGCCGTGTAGGTCAGCATTTTTAAATATGCCGGCAAGTCATGAAGAGAAAACAACAACAAAAATTACTAATACTATATGCAATTTGGCTGTGGGGCTCCAAGTTTCATTGTTTTGCGAAAAAGCCAGGTTTTCCCTATGACAAAGGACTTGTTTGCAATTACTAAAAAACGTTGGTGGTTATTGAGATGGTTCCGCCAACTCATATCTCATTACCAATTATTAAATAACCCCTCAATTAAATTATTAAGTTCGGTGTTGAGATATCCGAAATACTCGAAGTTACAAAGGCTCAAATTGTTCGTAACCGGGGACACGGCTAATTGATTAGGTCTTCACTCTGCAGAGGTTTGTGCACTTTACCCGCAAGATTCGTTCCCTCCTTTAAGTCTACGCACTACCTGGTGTTTGAAGGTGGGATGAACGAAACAGGGTCTTTCGAAGTGTTCCTCTGGGCCACTGCCGATGCCCATCCAATCCTACCGTTCTTCTACATCTCGTAGCACCGTCAAGCCAGAGTCACGCCTAGGGTCGACCAAGCCAGAGCCCATAATGGCTTGCGGCTACACAGGTAAGCTTCCGGTCAATGGGGTATCCATCCGTCTCTTCGTGGCTGGGTGAAGCTTTTCGCATGATGTCATGGCGCTTCTCCATGCATCCCGGCCATCCGCTGGTTTCTCCAAGGTGCCCGTCAACCGTCCTCCACCCAGTAGTGAATTTTGAAGTCCATCTTGAGCTTGCAGTCATGGGGTTGTCATCATCTTGACTCTCGCATCTCCCTTATGAATCACTCAACCAACCCCGTCTACTAAAGCATAGCAATCAACTACATCATCCCGGGCATCTGTAACAAGGGAGAAGGGTTCATCCAACCTCATGATACTACTCAAGATCATAACTTAACAAAATTCTCCTGCTGCATGCATGGCGGGGAGGTATAATTCTAGTGCAATAAAATCATAGGTATTGTAAAAACATGACCAAATGACTTGCCTGGCTGACGGTCTTTGAAAGCTAGCGACTCGTAATAGCAGGCTTCGCAATCCGGGAATTCTACCGAGTCAAACAATAGCTAAAATAAGTATAGCACAATATAACATAGCAACAAGTTGAAGTAAAACACCCAAGCACTCAAACCAAATCCAAAGAAAAACTCGGAGAAAACAAATCAAGGTTTTCACTACATCAAGCAACAACTAAGAAATAGTTTTACACAACTAAAACTTTTCTTAACAAAACCTAAGCATGGGTTTTGCTAACTAACAGAAGGGAAAACATCATACAAACTAGGTGCAAAAATAATCATTTTAGAAGCTCTTATAGAACTCATATTATGAGTCAAACAATACTAGCAAAGAAAAATAAAATAAAAGTTTTATTCTACTATAAATAAAAGTTGATTCTCTGTAGCTACAGAAACTAATCTAAAATAAATTATAACATAATAAAAATAAAATAATTTACCAACTAGAATAGTAGGAAAGCAGTGGCTAGCTAAATGAACAAGAAAAACTTGATTTCGACTAAAACTATTTTTTTATTAAATCTAAAATACTCAAACAAGTTCCTACTGCTAGGCATGGTCCAAACTAAGCAGTAGCAAAAAGAATCACTACAAAATAATAATCCTAACTCAATTTATGGCAGAAAAACTAATCTGACTAGAACTAATATAAAACTTTTTCTGATAATTTAAACATGGCTACATATATTTTCTACATAAGCTACAAGAAATTTGAAAACTAACAACTAAAGAATCAACTAAAAACAATAAACCAACTAAAAGAAATAGAAAAAACAAAAACAGAACTATTCTGCTAAAAACCAGAAACTGAAAATAAAACAAAAAAAAAGAAAACTAGTGTTACTGGGCCGAAACAGTGTGCGCGCCAAACTAAACAGCGCCTAGGCATTAAATAAACTAATACTTCTACGAGCTAATAGAAATAAACCAATCGGCCGATCTAAAAAACCCAGTAATTAAACCAACTAAAAATAACCGTAACTAAACCCGGTCTACTTAAAATAAACCTAACCATTCATAGACCCAATCTAAACCGTACATGCAAGATCCAACAGTGGAGGGGAGCTCGGGCTTTCAGCGGACGGCGGTGACGGACGGAGACCCCGGCGGCGACTCGGGTGATGGCGCTGCAGCGGCTTTGGTCATCGGGGAAGAAGGAGGAGTGGTCGGGGCGGTGCGGCGGAGAGAGGGCGTCCTCGGGGTGGTCTCGGTGGAGCTCGGGGGCAACGGTGGCGATCGGGGCGACGACGACGGTTCCCTGGTGAGCTACAGCTCCAGCGAGCGGCGGTCAAGCTTGAGGGCGGCCGCTCCGGCGGTTCCTGGGCGACGAGAGGATGTCAGGGAGGTGCGAGATGAAGTGGCCGTGTGGGTGGAGTAGCTTGGATGGGCAGGGGGTGCTCACCGGCGGCGTAAGTGGTGGCGAACTGAGGCGGCGGCGACGAGATGCGAAGGAGAGGGCGACGGCTCTGGTGGGTTTCGAGCGTAGGGTTTAAGGGGTTCGAGAGAGGAGGGGCTTGGCCTTTTATAGGGCATAGTCTTGGGCGAGGGGCGAGGCGGGATTGCGATCTCGAGAAGATCGCGGTGACGGGTGGCGGCGGTTGCGCTCCGGCGCGGCGAGACGTGGGCAAGGGGAAAAGAGAAGGGGTGGGGCCGGCGCGTCAGCGAGGGAGAGAGGAGAGGGTTCGGTCAGGCGACCGAGGCGGAGAGGAATCGGGCGTGGGGCGCTGGGGCAGGCCGGCTCGGGTGCTGGTGGGCTACGCCTGGCCCACTGGCGCCCGAGGCTTTTTTTAATTTAGACATAAGAGAAAAACTAATTAGAGAACTATATATATAATTTTTTATATAGCACATATATATATATATTAAAATTCTCAGGGGAATTTATCCTACAACGTGGACATTTTTCCAGGGGCAAAACTCCAACTAAAGAAAACACTTTCTGGAAATCCGAAATAAAATTCAAATTTGAATTCAAACTTTTTGGCAATACTTTTCTTCTAACATTTTTGGAGTGTCATGTTTACTCCTCTCATACTTTTGTTCAAGTATTTGTCATGCATTGTTTTGAAAGAATTTCATTTTCCAATTTGAATCCAAATTCAACAAACTCAAAAGCCTCTGAAAAGATTTCAAATGCCACTCAATTCAAACAATATGCATAGATGCTTACCTATAATTGTAAAACATTCCAAATGGGAAATTTGGGATGTTACAATCTCGCTGAATCTATGAGACACTTGGATAACCTTTGTGGTTACATGGTTAGAGGAAAGGAATGGGTTCTTGATAGTGGATGTACCGATCAAATGACCGGTGACAAGGATATGTTCCGAGAGCTTGCTGAAAATAATGGTCCCCAAAAGTATGTCACTTTTGGTGATAACTCAAAAGGTAAGGTGGTTGGCCTTGGTAAGATGGCCATCTCACATGACAGCTCCATCCAAAATGTGATGCTCGTTGAATCTCTTGGCTACAATTTGCTTTCCGTATCTAGACTAGCCGATTTCGGTTTCAATGTCCTATTTACTGGAGTAGATTGCCAAGTATTTCGAAGAGATAATCATAATATTGTCTTTACCGGTATACGTAGAGGTGACCTATACATTGGTTACTTCACTAAAAAGGCTTAACCTAGAACTTTCTTAATTGCTAAATCTTCTAAAGGTTGGTTGTGGCATAGAAGGTTAGGTCACGTGGGCATGCAAAATCTTGATAAGCTTATTAAAGGTGATCATATCCTTTGTGTTAAAGATGTTGTATTTGACACGGATAGACTTTGCAGTGCTTGTCAAGAAGGAAAACAAGTTGGAGGAAGTCATCCCATGAAGAACATCCTGACCACGAGAATACCACTCGAGCTGCTTCATATGGATCTCTTTGGTCCCACGCCTACAAGAGTCTCGGTGGTAACTCGCTTGGCTTGGTCATTGTTGATGATTTTTCCAGATTTATGTGGGTGTTCTTTCTTGATGATAAATCACAGGTCCAAAAGATCTTCAAAAACTTTTCTAGGAAGGCCCAAAATCAATTTTAAGTGAGGATCAAGAAGGTTCGAAGCGACAACGGAACGGAGTTCAAGAATGCCAATGTGGATACCTTTCTTGAAAAAGAAGGGATCTCACATGAGTTCTCGGCTACGTACATGCCTCAACAAAATGGAGTTGTTGAGAGGAAGAACCGGACGCTCATTGAGATGCCAAGAACGATGCTTGATGAATACAATATTCCAAGACATTTTTGGGCAGAAGCGGTTGAGACAGCTTGTCATGCAACAAATCATCTATATCTTCACAAGCTTCTTGGCAAGATGGCATACGAGCTTCTAACCGGTAACAAAACCCAAGTTGGATACTTTTGAGTATTTGTCTTAAAATGTTACATTCTTGATAAACATCATCGTTCAAAATTTTCCCCTAAATCTCATGAAGGTTTTCTACTCGGTTACGACTCAAACTCTCACACTTGCCATGTCTACAAAAATTTCACCTGAAATGTTGAAGAGACGGTTGATGTGAAGTTTGATGAATCTAACAGCTCCCAAGTAGTGCAATTGCTAATTGATGTAGGAGATAAAGATCCCTTGGAAGCAATTCAAGACTTGTCTATTGGCAAGATTCGCCCAACGGAGGTGAAATAGAGTACCTCATCCATGCAAGTGGAAGCCTTAACTTAACACCAAGGTAAACCACAAGTTGACTTGGAGGCATCCACAAGTGGAACACATCAAGATGATGGAAACGAGGATGTACAACAAGAGCAACCTCATCAACCTCCTTCTCCACCTCCAAAAGAGAAAAACAATGCCAACGACAATGAAGAAAGACAAGAGGAAGAACAAGACAATGAAGAGGATGTTCCCCCTCGACCCAAACAAAATCTCTCACAAGTTCGAGCAATTTTCTCAAGAGATCATCCTGTCAAACAAATCTTTGATGATGTTCAAACCGGGAGAATTACTCGCTGTTAAACTCGTTTGGCTAACTTTTGTGAACATTACTCATTCATTTATAGTATTGAACCTATGAAGATTGAAGAGGCTCTTAATGATCCGGATTGGGTGAACGCTATGCATGAAGAGCTACACAATTTCGAGAGGAACCAAGTATGGACATTGGTTGAAAAGCCTGATGAGAAGCACACTATCATTGGAACCAAATGGGTATTTTGGAATAAGCAAGATGAAGATGGAAAAGTTGTGTGCAACAAGGCTCGTCTCGTTGCTCAAGGCTACACTCAAGTCGAAGGTATGGACTATGGTGAGACATGTGCCCCCGTTGCTAGACTTAACAGTAGTACGCGTAAGTGCTATACAAACAGTTTTTAACCCCTTTCTGCGATGACATTTGGAACCGTCACCAAGTGAGTGTGGGCGATGGGGGGTCCTTCCCACACGACCCAGAAATCGTCGGGGATAGGCCCTCCTAGGACACCAAATGAGTTCGTGTGCGATCGGGTGACCCATGGAAACCCAATCATTTTCGTAGGTTTGTACATCCCACACGGTGAATCCCGGAAAACATTTCCGTAGGTATGTACATCCCACACGGTTAATCCCAGAAAAACATTTCTGTAGGTACGTATATCATACACAGTCTATCCAAGGAATACGTTTCCGTTCTTATGTACATCCCACATAGTCAATCCAAGGAAAACATTTCCGTTCATATGTACATCCCACACAGGTTTATGTAAAGGCTCATGTGTGATACGTGTAACTATCACAGACGCTCTGCCTTGGTTAACCGTTTGCTTTTATCAACTACATCACACACGATTTGATGAAGAAAACTGTGTGGCACTGGGATATCCATCACAAGCGCTTTTACTTCTAAAACCGTTTGCAAAGTTCCATAACCCACTTCGCAGATTTATTAGCATACAATTAATAATTCCAGTATTACATAAATTCACATTTCATATCGAACAACTGTTTGCCATATTCATATGAGGCACATATATATATATTGTAACATCACAGTATGATAGTTACCGAAAAACAACACAGTACAACATATAGATAGTTCAACTTCATAAGAACAATATTCAAAAAATATATTCATTTCCCTAATCGAGATCATCTAGGCTCGTATTATCCACCTCTGCTTTCAGTTTAGTAAGAACCCGTTTTGCACTGGCCAACTGGGAATGTGCCTCCTCCTTCGCCAACACCATCTTAGCAAAGTCTAATTTAAAAAATCTAAGCTCATTCTCCACCTTCCTCTTTTTATCCCGCATCTTCAAATATTCTTCAGCGTTGACAACACTATCTCTAAGCCTACCTCTATTCCCTTCCTGATACATGCTGCAGAGCTTTGCTAGGCACATCATCAAAGACTGTGGCCACTCTTGATCAACCCACTCCAAGTAAGAACACTTTCGTTCATCCTATAATATTTAAAACTAGATCAGTAACAATTGTAGAGAAAATGGGTTTATAGCAACATAGAAAATCACCAATATTTATTTTGAAGAATTGAAGAAATAGGTTAATTATGACATATCTTCTAAAAACGATCAAGGTGCAAATAAATTAATTGCTACTAACACAACAACCAAATTCTGAAGCATCAGAAGCTATAATTAACTACAACACTGCTACAAGTTCTTACTCATGTACTATAAATAACAAATTGAACATTTAAAGAGGAAGGTAAATATAACTGCAACAGCATAGCGACTGAACCATCCATTTTGCATCATGCTTTTATATCGATATTTATTGCAATATGGGCTGTTACTACACATTATGTCACAATACTTATGCCTTTTCTCTCTTATTTTACAAGGTTTACATAAAGAGGGAGAATGCCGATAGCTGGATTCTGGGCTGGAAAAGGAGCAAAATATTAGAGTCCTATTCTTCATAACTCCAAAAGTCCTAAAACTCCACGAAACTCAGTTTAGGAATATATTAAAAAATATTGGGCGGAGAAAGCAGCAGAGGGGGGCCACCCTCAGTCCACGAGGGTGGGGGCGGGCCCTACCCCCCTGGGCGCCCTCCTGCCTCATGGGCCACCTGGAAGCCCCCCGATGCCCACCTTCTAGTATAAGGTGTATTTTGCCCTAGAAGAAATCATAAGGAAGCTTTCGGGATGAAGCGCCGCCGTCTCGAGGCGGAACCTGGGTGGAACCAGTCTAGGGCTTCGGTGGAGCTGTTCTGCCGGGGAAACATCCCTCAGGGAGGGGGAAATCGTCACCATCGTCATCACCATCGATCCTCTCATCGAGAGGGGGTCTATCTCCATCAACATCTTAACCAGCACCATCTCCTCTCAAACCCTAGTTCATCTCTTGTATCCGATCTTTGTCTCAAAACCTCAGATTGGTACCTGTGGGTTGCTAGTAGTGTTGATTACTCCTTGTAGTTGATGCTAGTTGGTTTATTCGGTGGAAGATCATATGTTCAGATCCTTTATGCATATTGATACCCCTCTGATTATGAACATGAATATGATTTGTGAGTAGTTACGTTTGTTCCTGAGGACATGGGAGAAGTCTTGTTATAAGTAGTCATGTGAATTTGGTATCGTTTGATATTTTGATGAGATGTATGTTGTCTTTCCTCTAGTGGTGTTATGTGAATGTCGACTACGTGAAACTTCACCATTGTTTGGGCCTAGAGGAAGGCATTGGGAAGTAATAAGTATATGATGGGTTGCTAGAGTGACAGAAGCTTAAACCCTAGTTTATGCGTTGCTTCGTAAGGGGCTGATTTGGATCCATATGTTTCATGCTATGGTTAGGTTTACCTTCATTCTTCTTTCGTAGTTGCGGATGCTTGAGAGAGGTGTTAATCATAAGTGGGATGCTTGTACAAGGAAGGTCAGTACCCAAGCACCGGTCCACCCACATATCCAATTATCAAAGTACCGAACGCAAATCATATGAGCATGATGAAAACTAGCTTGACGATAATTCCAATGTGTCCTCGGGAGCGCTTTCCTTCATATAAGAGTTTGTCCAGGCTTTTCATTTTCTACAAAAAGGATTGGGCCAACTTGCTGCACTTCAGTTACTTTTGTTACTTGTTACCCGTTACGAATTACCTTATCACAAAATTATATGTTACCGATAATTTCAGTGGTTGCAGAGAATACCTTACTGAAAACTGCTTGTCATTTCCTTCTGCTCCTCGTTGGGTTCGACACTCTTACGTATCAAAAGGACTATGATAGATCCCCTATACTTGTGGGTCATCAAGACTCTTTTTTGGCGTTGTTGCCGGGGAGTGAAGCTCCTTTGGTAGGTGGAATTTGGTAAGGACAAAATTTCATAGTGTGCTGAAATTTACTGTCACTTGTTACTATGGAAAATAATCCTTTGAGGAGCTTGTTCGGGGTATCTTCACCCCAACCAGTAGAGCAAGGGGTTGCTCCTTAACCTACTAAACCTAATGAAAATTTTTAATTTGAAATTCCTTCGGGTATGATAGAGAAACTGCTAGCTAATCCTTTTACAGGAGATGGAACATTACATCCCGATATGCACCTAATCTATGTGGATGAAGTTTGTGGATTATTTAAGCTTGCAGGTATGCCCGAGGATGTTATCAAGAAGAAGGTCTTCCCTTTATCTTTGAAAGGAAAGGCATTGACATGGTTTAGGCTATGTGATGATATTGGATCATGGAACTACAACCGATTGAAACTGGAATTTCATTAGAAGATTTATCCTATGCATCTGGTTCATCGTGATCATAATTATATATATAATTTTTGGCCTCGCGAAGGATAAAGTATCGCTCAAACTTGGGGGAGGCTTAAGTCAATGTTATATTCATGCCCCAACCATGAGCTTTCAAGAGAAATTATTCAAAAAAATTATGCTCGGCTTTCTCTTAGTAATCTCTCCATGCTCGATACTTCTTATACTGGTTCTTTTATGATGAAGACTATTGAATGCAGATGGGATTTATTGGAAAGAATTAAACTGAACTCTGAAGATTGGGATCTCGATGAAGGTAAGGAGTCAGGTATAACACCTAAGTTTGATTGTGTTAATCTTTTATGGATACCGATGTTTTCGTGAATTTAGCACTAAATATGGACTTGACTCTGAGATAGTAGCTTCTTTTTGTGAATCCTTTGCTACTCATGTTGATCTCCCTAAGGAGAAGTGGTTTAAATACCATCCTCCCATTGAAGTAAAAGTAGTTGAACCCATTAAAGTTGAAGAAAATACTATCACTTATAATGTTGATCCTATTGTTCCTACTACTTATATTGAGAAACCACCTTTCCCTGTTAGAATAAAGGATCATGCTAAATCTTTAACTGTGGTTCGTAAGAGTAATGCTAGAACCTACACCCTCTGAGCAAATTAAAGTTGAACCTAGTATTTCTATGGTTATGGATCTCTTGGTCGATAATATTGATGGGCATGTTATTAGCTTCTGTGATGAAGCTTCTAGAATTGTTACACCTGATACTAAAAATAAACATAGACTTGTTGTTGCCATGCCTGTTGTTTCTATTAAAATAGGAAATCATTCTTATCATGGCTTATGTGATATGGGTGCTAGTGCGAGTGCAATACCTCATTCCTTATACAAAGAAATTATGCATGATATTGCACATGCTGAGATAGAAGATATCGATGTTACAATTAAGCTTGCCAATAGAGATACTATTTCACCAATTGGGATTGTTAGAGATGTTGAAGTCTTGTGTGGGAAAATTAAATATCCTACTGATTTTCTTGTTCTTGGTTCCCCACAAGATGACTTTTGTCCCATTATATTTGGTAGACCCTTCTTGAATACTGTTAATGCTAAGATAGACTGTGAAAAGGATATTGTTACTATTCGCTTAGGGGATATGTCTCATGATTTTAATTTTGCTAAATTCCGTAGACAACCCCATGATAAAGAATTGCCTAGTAAAGATGGAATTATTGGTCTTGCTTCTATTGCCATGACTCCTAATGATCCTCTAGAACAATATTTGCTAGACCATGAAAATGATATGTTCATGAATGAAAGAAGGGAAATATGTGAAGTATTCTTTAAATAGGGACCCATTTAGACACACAACTTGCCTATTGAAATCCTAGGGGATCCTCCTCCACCCAAGGGTGATCCCATGTTTGAACTTAAATGTTTACCTGATACTCTCGAATATGCTTATCTTGATGAAAAGAAGATATATCCTGTTATTATTAGTGCTAACCTTTCAGAGCACGAAGAAGATAAATTATTGAAAACTCTGAAGAAGCACTGAGCTGCTATTGGATATACTCTTGATGATCTTAAGGGCGTTAGCCCCACTCTATGCCAGCACAAAATAAAATTGGAGAAAGACGCTAAACCAGTTGATGATCACCAACGACGGTTAAACCCTAATATGAAAGAAGTGGTAAGAAAAGAAATACTAAAGCTTCTAGAGGCAGGTATAATTTATCCTATTGATGATAGTCACTTGGTAAGTCCCGTTCATTGTGTCCCTAATAAGGGAGGTATTACTATTGTTCCTAATGATAAAGACAAATTGATCCCACAAAGAATTATTACAGGTTATAGAATGGTAATTGATTTCCGTAAATTGAATAAAGCTACTAGAAAAGATCATTACCATCTGCCTTTTATTGATCAAATGCTAGAAAGATTATCCAAACACACACATTTTTGCTTTCTAGATGGTTATTCTGGTTTCTCTCAAATACCTGTGTCAAAAGAGGATCAGGATAAGACCACTTTTACTTTCCCTTTCGATACCTTTGCTTATAGACGTATGCCTTTTGGTTTATGTAATGCACCTGCTACCTTTCAAATATGTATTATTGCTATATTCTGACTTTTGTGAAAATATTGTTGAGGTTTTCATGGATGATATCTCCGTGTATGGAACTTCTTTTGATGATTGCTTAACCAACCTTGATTGAGTTTTGCAGAGATGTCAAGAAACTAGTCTTGTCTTGAATTGGGAGAAGTGCCACTTTATGGTTAATGAAGGTATTGTCTTGGGGCATAAAATTTCTGAAAGAGGTATTGAAGTTGACAAAGCTAAAGTCGATGGTATTGAAATGATGTCGTGTCCTAAGGACATCAAAGGTATAAGAAGTTTTCTTGGTCATGCCAGTTTTTATAGGAGGTTCAATAAAGACTTCTCAAAAATTTCTAGGCCTCTAACTAATCTATTACAAAAATATGCTCCTTTTGTCTTTGATGATGATTGTGTAGAAGCATTTGAAATACTTAAGAAAGCCTTGATTTCTGCACCTATTGTTCAGCCACCTGATTGGAATTTACCCTTTTAAATCATGTGTGATGCTAGTGATTATGCTATAGGTCTTGTTCTAGGACAAAGAGTTGGTATGAAATTAAATGTTATCCAATATGCTAGTAAAACTCTAGACAGTGCCCAAAGAAATTATGCTACCACTGGAAAAAAATAGCAGTTGTATTTGCTTGTGATAAGTTCAGACCTTATATTGTTGATTCCAAAGTAACTGTTCACACTGATCATGCTGCTATTAAATACCTCATGGAAAAGAAAGATGCTAAACCTAGACTTATTAGATGGGTTCTCTTGCTACAATAATTTGATTTGCATATTATTGATAGAAAGGGAGCTGAGAACCCCGTTGGAGACAACATGTCTAGGTTAGAGAATGTTCTTAATGACCCACTACCTATTGATGATAGCTTTCTTGATGAACAATTAGATTTCATAAATGCTTCTCGTACTACTCCATGGTATGATGATTATGCTTATTACATTGTTGCTAAATTTATACCACCTAGTTTCACATACCAGCAAAAGAAAAAGTTTTTCTATGATTTAAGACATTACTTCTGGGATGACCCACACCTTTATAAATAAGTAGTAGATGATGTTATTAGACGTTGTGTACCTGATCATGAACAGGAACATAGCCTACACAAGTGTCACTCCGAGGCTTAAGGAGGGCACCACGCTGGAGATAGAACTGCACATAAGTTATTGCAATCTGGTTTTTATTGGCCTACTCTGTTCAAAGATGCCTAGAAGTTTGTCTTGTCTTGTGATGAATATCAAAGAATTGGTAATAATAGTAGATGTCAGGAAATTCCTATGAACTATTCACTTGTTATTGAACCATTTGATGTTTGGGGCTTTGATTATATGGGACCTTTTCCTTCCTCTAATGGGTATACACATATTTTAGTTGTTGTTGATTACGTTACTAAGTGGGTAGAACCTATTCCAACTAGTAGTGCTGATCATAACACTTCTATTAAGATGCTTAAAGAAGTTATTTTTCCGAGGTTTGGAGTCCCTAGATATTTAACGACTTATGGTGGTTCACATTTTATTCTTGGTGCTTTTCGTAAAATGCTTGCTAAGTATGATGTTAATCATAGAATTGCATCTCCATACCATCCACAGTCTAGTGGTCAAGTAGAATTGAGTAATAGAGATCTTAAATTAATTTTGCAAAATACCGTTAATAGATCTAGAAAGAATTGGTCCAAGAAACTTGATGATGCATTATGGGCCTATAGAACTACATATAAAAATCCTATGGGTATGCCTCCGTATAAAATGGTTTATGGAAAAGCATGTCACTTACCTCTCGAACTAGAACATAAGGCATAGTGGGCCATTAAAGAGCTCAATTATGATTTCAAACTTGCCAGTGAGAAGAGGCTATTTGACATTAGCTCACTTGATGAATGGAGAACCCAGGCCTATGAGAATGCCAAACTGTTTAAAGAAAAAGTTAAAAGATGGCATGACAAAAGGATACAAAAGCATGAGTTTAATGTAGGTTATTATGTTTTGCTATACAACTCTCGTTTAACATTTTTTGCAGGAAAACTTCACTCTTAATGGGAAGGTCCTTACGTTATCGAGGAGGTCTATCGTTCCGGTGACATAAAAATCAACAACTTCGAAGGCACAAATCCAAACATGGTGAACGGTCAAAGAATAAAACATTATATCTCAGGTAATCCCATAAATGTTGAAACCAATCTTATTGACACCGTAACCCGGGAGGAGTACATAAGGGACACTTTCCAGAACGTTTTAGACTCCAAAAAGGAATAAGTATGTGGTATGGTAAGTAAACCGACTCCAAAACAGTTCTAATAGAAAATTTTCTCCGTTTTGGAATATTTAAGAAAATAGGAAAATAAGTAGTAGTCCGGAAAGGACACGAGGCATCCACGAGGGCGTACCCCACGGAGCGCCCCCTGCCTCGTGGGCACCTCGTGTGCCATCCGGACTCCATTTCTTTGCACGATACTTCTTTTGGTCAGTAAAAATTCATTATATAATCTCCCGAAGGTTTTGACCACCGTACCACGACGAAATCCTCTGTTTTTGTTTGAGCTGTCTCTGCAGCAGATTTAGAGCAAGATTTCTTCTCAAGAGTCGGTTAGGGAGAGTCGGGTATCTAATCCGACACCGGGGCCAAGAGCAAATAGCGATGCTAACCGCTTTGGGCCATCAATGGAGGAAGAGATGGAGGCCGATTTAAAAAGGATAGATGCTATGGAGGAGGATCAAGAAGTTACTTCTCGTCTCCAAGCCATACTTATGATAGAGGAACTCTAGAGCTCAGCAATTCCAAATTTGGTTATACCTCCCAATGCTAGATTTCTTTCTTACAAAAATATGAAAAAGAGTGTTGCTTGCTCTCTCGCAGCTATGCAACATCCATGGGTGAAAGAAGCTTTAACAGTCGCGGATAAACTCCGTAAGGAAACAATGGATCTTAAACAGTAGGTCAATAAGCTCGAGGAAGAGAACCGTATCCTAAGGGGCATCATGGCCAAGAATACTACATCACCACCTCCAAAGAAAGAAACATAAACTCAAGGGTATGGGCACTCCCCTTGGCAACTGCCAAGCTTGGGGGAGGTGCCCCCGTATCGTATCGCCATCACACTTCTATCTTTACCGTTTTTCTTAGTTTGATCCTTTTGGTTATATCTTGATCTAGTAGAATAAAGTTTAGTATGATCTAGCTTTGAGTTTTTGTGTTGATCCCTATCTTGTAATCGAGTTCGTGAGCTATATATAATAAAGATTAGTTTTGAGTCGAGGGCTTTGCTATCTTGCTATGATCTTGAGGGAAAAAAGCAAGAGAGAGAACAAAAAGAAAGTAAAAATATCAAATCGACCTTATGGAAGGTAATGAATTCACATATAAAGAGTATGATGAATAAAATTGTTTAGAGTTGACAAACATAGTTTTGGTCATCGTTGCAATTAATAGGAAGTAATAAAGAAAGAGAGGTTTTCACATATAAATATACTATCTTGGACATCTTTTATGATTGTGAGCACTCATTAAATATGACATGCTAAAAAGTTGATGTTGGACAAGGAAGACAACATAATGGGTTATGTTTTCTTATATCCGAAATAAAGTATATTGTCATGGATCATCCAACATGTTGAGCTTGCCTTTCCCCCTCATGATAGCCAAACTCTTTGCACCAAGTAGAGATACTACTTGTGCTTCCAAACATCCTAAACCAAATTTTGCCATGAGAGTCCACCATACCTACCTATGGATTGAGTAAGATCCTTCAAGCAAGTTGTCATTGTTTCAAGCAATAAAAACTGCTCTCTAAATATGTATGATCTATTAGTGTGGAGAAAATAAGCTTTATACGAGCTTGTGATATGGAAGAAATAAAAGTGACAGACTGCATAATAAAGGTCCCTATCACAAGTGGCAATATAAAGTGACATTCTTTTGCATTAAGATTTTGTGCATCCAAACATAAAAGCATATGACAACCTTTGCTTCCCTGCACGAAGGGCCTATATTTTCTTTTTTGTCTTATACCTTATACAAGAGTCATGGTGATCTTCACCTTTCCCTTTTTACACTTTATCCTTTGGCAAGCACTATGTGTTGGAAAGATCCTTATATATATATATATATATATATATATATATATATATATATATATATATATATATATATCCAACTGGATGTAGGTTTTCATAAAGCATTATTGTTGACATTACCCTTGAGGTAAAAGGTTGGGAGGCAAAACTATAAGACCCTATCTTTCTCTGCGTCCGATTAAAACTTCATACCCATAAATATTGCGTGAGTGTTAGCAATTGTGAAAGACTAAATGACAGTTGAATATGTGGACTTGTTGAAAAGCTCTTATATTGATTCTTTCCAATGTTATGATAAATTGCAATTGCTTCAATGACTGAGATTATGGTTTGCTAGTTTTTAATGAAGTTTTTGATTCATACTTGACATTGTGAATAGATTGTTACTTTAAGCATAAGAATTCATATGACAATATTTTTGTTGCTGTTCTAAGAATGATCATGATGCCCTCATGTCCATATTTTATTTTATCGACACCTCTATCTCTAAACATGTGGACATATTTTTTCGATATCGGCTTCCGCTTGAGGATAAGCGAGGTCTAGGCTTGGGGGAGTTGATACGTCCATTTTGCATCTTGCTTTTATATCGATATTTATTGCAATATGGGCTGTTACTACACATTATGTCACAATACTTATGCATTTTCTCTCTTATTTTACAAGGTTTACATAAAGAGTGAGAATGCCGGCAGCTGGATTCTGGGCTGGAAAAGGAGCAAAATATTAGAGACCTATTCTGCACAACTCCAAAAGTCCAGAATCTCTAGGAAAGTCAGTTTTGGAATATATTAAAAATATTGGGTGAAGAAAGCACCAGATGGGGCCCACCCTCTGTCCATGAGGGTGGGGGCACGCCCTCTGCCTGATGGGCCACCTGGAAGCCCCCTGATGCCCATCTTCTGGTATAAGGTGTCTTTTCCCCTAGAAAACATCATAAGGAAGCTTTCGGGACGAAGCACCGCCGTCTCGAGGCGGAACCTGGGTGGAACCAATCTATGGCTCCGGAGGAGCTGTTCTGCCGGGGAAACATCCCTCCGGGAGGGGGAAATCGTCACCATCGTCATCACTATCAATCCTCTCATCGGGAGGGGGTCAATCTCCATCAACATCTACACCAGCACCATCTCCTCTCAAACCCTAGTTCATCTCTTGTATCCGATCTTTGTCTCAAAACCTCAGATTGGTACCCGTGGGTTGCTAGTAGTGTTGATTACTATAACACCCCGGGTGATATGCTACAGTAAACTCCTATTAATGTTGCCACGTCATCATAATTAAATATTTGCTAATCATCACTTTGTCCCAAACCGACCTCAAATTCAATTCCAAAAACAAGTCAAATTATTATTTCTTCAAACTGGCTAGGGAAAATGTTCGATGGGTTGAAAATATTCCCTAACTATTTTTATGTAGGAGCCAACCTCTTTTGAATATTTACAGTGGTCGTAACCTATTTTAAAACTAAATCATTAGTATTTATTTGAACCTTTTTGTAACGCCCTCGATGCGGCTATAGCTCCCACGTGTCGAGGCACGACTTAGAGGCATAACCGCATTGAAAGCAATGTCGCAAGTCAGGCAATCATTACAACATCCCATGTAATATATAATAAAAGGGGAAGATAACATAGTTGGCTTACACTCGCCACGTCACATCAGAGTACATAAATAACATCCATCAAACAAACACTCATGGCCCGACTACGGCGCCAAAATAGAAAAGAACCCAACATGCGACAAGGTCCTGAATCGATAACCCCAACTAGGCACCACTACTGATCATCCGGAAAAGACACGTAGTAACGCTGAGAGTCCTCGTCGAACTCCCACTTGAGCTCGTACTCGTCACCTGGAGCGGAATCACCTGGACCTGCATCTGGAGTTGTAGTATCTGTGAGCCACAGGGACTCAGCAATCTCACACCCACGCGATCAAAACTATTTAAGCTCATAGGAATGGATAAGGCAATTATGTGTGGAGCTGCAGCAAGCGACTAGCATATGTGGTGGCTAACTTATACGCAAAAGAGAGCGAGAAGAGAAGGCGAAGCACGAGCGAGAAACTAAAGGAACCTCCTACGCAAGCATAACTCCAACACCGTGTCCACTTCCCGGACTCCGCCGAGAAGGGGCCATCACGGTAACACACACGGTTGATTCATTTTAATTAAGTTTAATTCAAGTAATCTACAACCGGACATTAACAAATTCCCATCCGCCCATAACCGCGGGCACGGCTTTCGAAAGATCAATCCCTGCAGGGGAGTCCCAACTTAGCCCATGACAAGCTCTCACGGTCAACGAAGGAATAGACCTCCACCCGGGACACACCGATCAGACTCGGTAACCCGGTACTACAAGACATTTCGACAGGTTAAAACAAGTCCAGCAACACCGCCCGAATGTGCCGACAAATCCCGATAGGAGCTGCACATATCTCTTTCTCAGGGCACACTCAGATGAGACTAGCTACGAGTAAAACCAACCCTCAAGTTTCCCCGAGGTGGCCCCGCAGGCAGCTCAGTTCGGACCAACACTCAGAGGGAGCACTGGCCCAAGGGGGGCTAAAATACGATGACCCTCGGGCTCCGGAAACCCAAGGGAAAAGAGGCTAGGTGGCAAATGGTAAAACCAATGTTGGGCATTGCTGGAAAAGCTTTAATCAAGACGAACTATCAAGGGGTTCCCATTATAGCCCAACCGTGTAAGGGACGCAACAATCCGGGAACATAACACCGATATGACGGAAACTAGGGCGGCAAGAGTGGAACAAAACACTAGGCGAGAGGCCGAGCCTTCCACCCTTTACCAAGTATATAGATGCATTAAGATAACATAGCAATATAATGATATCCCGACAAGTAAATAAATGTTCCAACAAGGAACGGCTCCAATCTTCACCTGCAACTAACAACGCTATAAGAAGGGCTGAGCAAGGCGGTAACATAGCCAATCAACGGTTTGCTAGGACAAGGTGGGTTAGAGGTTCAACATGGCAATTGGGAGGCTGACAAGCAAAAGGTAGGCATCGTAGCATTGGCAAAGCAAAAGAGCGAGCAAACTAGCATAGCAAAGATAGTAGTGATTTCGAGGGTATGATCATCTTGCCTGCACAGTTGTCAGAGTTGACTGGATCCTCACAAGCAAACTCAACGGGCTCCTCGGTAGCGAACTCGTCTCCCGGCTCTACCCAACAAGACAAACAAGCAACAAGGATACAATCAACCACGGGCAAGACCAAGCAATATGATGAAATGACGATATGCTATGCGGGATGCGATGCGGGATGCAAAATGCAAGATATGACAGGAAATGCATGAACCTGGCATCAACTTGGAAAACCAAGTGTGCCACTGGATAGAGGGGATGAAATCGCTTGAAAACGATATAAAGATCATTGGAATCGGAGTTACGGTTTAGAAATGGCAAGCGTTTTAAGATATGACACCGGTCTGCGATTACAGCAAGTAGGCATCTAAATGCAACGAAATGAACATGCTACAGCCACCAAACATGAAAACAAAATATATGGCAGTGAAGTACACAAGATGGTTGACAAAACACTAGCACTGAGCCATAGGCAAATTCATCCATTAAGAGGTTCAAACAAGCATGGCTAAAACGCAAATGCAAAACAGATTTCAGACTTAGTGAAATTAACACTAGTCTGAAATTTCAGATCACGATGCTCTCTTCGGAGCAGCAAAACAACATGATAGAAAACCTGAACATGACAAGTAAGAACATGGCATGGAGCTACTCAACAAGCTTAATAAAACACCCAAAGTGACCTGGGGCCAAAAGGGTTCACAAAATACTCTACCGAGCTCACGAACATCGCTCGAACACAATCAGTTTTCAGACTTAGTGAAAACTGAGACATGCTGAAATTTAACTCACGAAGGCATGCAAACGAGCTCGATGCACTCACTACGGTGCAAGTCATGGCAAGGAAAGCATATAACCAGCAAGAAGGCACAAAGTGCTAGCTACACATGGCAAGAACGAAGGCATAGCATGCATGGAACACTAACGGTAGCATCGGCAAAACCGCAAACAAGTTGACGATCTGCCCAGATTAACAACGAAGCAAAAGTTGAGCTCGATTGAGTCAACCTAGAGCACTCCACATATGCCAACAAAGACATGGATGGATAGAGCATAACTTAAATATCAAAACTCCCTTACTGATCATCCTCAAAAGAGGCACGGATCGCTAGGAAACAAGCTGGACATATAGCATCATGAACTAAAATATCCCAGACTTAGTGAAAATCACTAAGTCCCTGAAATCTGCATTCTCAGGTACCCTACTTCGCAAGCTTGCACAAGACAACACACACATCCTAAAAATACATGGGTGGCACCTCTGGAAAGAAGACAAAATGCTTCACAATACATCCCAAAGGGGCACAGGCATATCATGCACGAATTAAACATAGCAAAAATGACAAAAGTGCATGATGAACTAACGGATCTGCAATTTAACTCACGAAGCCTCCTTCTAACAGCATTTTGGGTATCAAGATGACCTCAAATGCAAATGATGCAATGGAATGAAATGATGTACATGTCGAGGCGAAGATTTTGATATATCATATGCCCAAAACGGAGCTACGGTTGCGGAGATACAAGCAGTCAAAGTAGCAAGAAAAAATATAATGGGAGAGGGAGAAAGTCAACGGGGGGGGGGGGGGGCGCTAGGGTTTACTGTAGCTACCCGCTCCCGATCCGATCTCGCGGCCACAGAAGATGCCGGCGATGGCGCGGCGGCCGGAGAGAGGTGGAGGGGCGCCGGGGTAGCTCGCCGGCGTGGAGGAGGTGGTCGCCGGGGGCCGGATCCGGCGACCCGGGGCGGCGCGTGGCGGCGGAGGGCGCCGGACGGGGCGGCGCCGGGCGAGGAGGCCGGCTCGGGCGCCCGGGGAAGCTCGCCGGCGACGAGGGCCCGCGGCGGCGCGGCGGCGGTCGGCGGAGGGCGTCGCCGGGCGCGGGGGGGGGAGAGGAGGCGGGTGGCGGCGCGGCGGATCTGGGCCGCGGGGGCCCCTCCTGGGCCTCCCGGGCCGGCGGCGGCGAAGTGGGCGCGCGCCCACGTGGCGGCGCGTGAGTGGGTGCGGCGGCGGGGCGGACAACGTCCGGCGCGGGCGGACACGTCCGGCCCGGCGCGGGGAAGAGGGATCTGTTTTTTTTTAACTAGGGTTTCGGACGGGGGAAGAAGAGATCCGAATGGAGGGGGTATAAATAGGCATAGAGGGAGCTAGGAGAGTCCAAATGAGGTGCGGTTTTCGCCCACACGATCGTGATCGAATGCTCTAGGACAAGGAGCAGAGTTTGGTGGGTTTTGGGCCAAATTTGGGGGGTGTTGGGCTGCAACACACACGAGGCCTTTTCGGTCCCTCGGTTAACCGTTGGAGTATCAAACGAAGTCCAAATGATACGAAACTTGACAAGCGGTCTACCGGTAGTAAACCAAGGCCGCTTGGCAAGTCTCGGACCAATCCGGAAATGTTTAAACCCCACACACGAAAGAAGACTAGAAATGACCACCGGAGGAGATCGAAGCGCCGGAATGCAAAACGGACAACGGGGAAAATGCTCGAATGCATGAGATGAACATGTATGCAAATGCAATGCACGTGATGACATGATAAGAGATGCACGAAAAAGAAAAACAACACACGGAGACAAAGACCCAACCCGAGAAATAAATATAACTTAGCGCCGGAGACGGCAAGAGTTGGAGTACAAATATGGAAAGTATATCTGGGGCGTTACAACACTCCACCACTACGAAAAGATCTCGTCCCGAGATCTAGGACTGAAAGAACTCCGGGTACTCAGAACGGAGGTGATCCTCGCGTTCCCAGGTAGCTTCACGGTCGGAATGGTGTGACCACTTGACTTTGAGAAATTTGATTGACTTGTTGCGAGTCTTGCGTTCAGTCTCTTCAAGAATAGCAACTGGGTGCTCACGATAAGAGAGATCTTCTTGGAGCTCAATGTCCTCGAAGTTGACGGTGCGGTCAGGAGTCTTGAAGCACTTTCGAAGCTGAGAGACATGGAACACATCATGAACATTTGCAAAGTTTGAAGGAAGCTCGAGTTGATAGGCGAGGTCGCCTCTCTTGCTGACAATCCTGAAAGGTCCCACGTATCTAGGGGCAAGCTTCCCTTTGATACCGAAGCGACGAGTACCTTTCATAGGAGAGACGCGGAGGTAAACATGATCTCCGATCTCGAAAGCCAGATCACGATGCTTACTATCATAGTAGCTCTTCTGGCGGGACTGGGCTGCTTTGAGGTTATCACGAATGACTTTGCACATTTCTTCTGCTTCTGTGATTAAGTCATTACCCAGCAGCTGACGTTCACCGGTTTCAGACCAGTTGAGAGGGGTACGGCACTTCCTGCCATACAGAATTTCAAAGGGGGCCTTGCCCGAACTTGCTTGAAAGCTGTTGTTGTACGAGAATTCAGCATAAGGAAGACAATCCTCCCACTTCATGCCGAAGGAGATCACACAAGCCCTGAGCATATCTTCAAGAATTTGGTTGACACGCTCGACTTGACCGCTCGTTTGAGGATGGAAAGCTGTGCTGAAGCGGATGTTGGTGCCCATGGCTTTCTGAAAAGAATCCCAAAACTTGGAGGTAAAGATGCTGCCACGGTCTGAAGATATCACTTGAGGAATACCGTGCAGAGAGACAATGCGAGAGGTATAGAGTTCCGCCAATTGAGCTGCAGTGATTGACTCTTTGATAGGCAGAAAATGAGCCACTTTGGTGAGCTTGTCGATGACAACAAATATAGCATCATTGCCACGCTTGGACTTTGGAAACCCAGTCACGAAGTCCATTTCAATGTGGTCAAACTTCCATTCTGGAATGGCAAGAGGTTGGAGGAGACCAGCTGGCCTTTGGTGTTCTGCCTTCACTCTTCTGCAGACATCACATTCGTTCACGAATTGAGCGATCTCGCGCTTCATTCGAGTCCACCAATAAGCTTGCTTGAGATCCTGATACATCTTCGTACTACCAGGGTGGATGGAGAGGAGAGAGTTGTGAGCCTCGTTCATGATCACCTTACGGAGTTCACCTTTGGGCACAACAATTCGATCCTCGAAGAAGAGAGTGTCCTTGTCATCAAGTCGGAAGCACTTGTACTTGGACTGACTCTTTGCAATACCAATCTTCACCTTTTTCACCATAGCATCAAGAAGTTGGGCTTGGCGAATCTGGTCTTCTAAGGTAGGAGAGACTTGAAGGTTGGCGAGGAAACCTTGAGGAACAACTTGCAGATTAAGTTTGCGGAAAGCTTCACAAAGCTCGGGTTGATAAGGCTTGAGAATCAGACTGTTGCAATATGCTTTTCTGCTCAAAGCGTCAGCAATCACATTAGCCTTGCCTGGAGTATACTCGATACTCGGATTGTACTCTTGAATCATTTCGACCCATCGAGTCTGCCTGAGGTTGAGATTAGGCTGAGTGAAGATGTACTTGAGACTCTTGTGATCAGTGAAAATATCCACTTTCCTTCCCAATAGAAGATGTCTCCAAGTCAACAAAGCGTGCACAACTGCCGCCAACTCGAGATCATGAGTGGGGTAGTTCTTCTCATTAGGTTTCAACTGACGAGAGGTATAAGCAACAACTTTCTTCTCTTGCATCAGTACAGCACCGAGACCTTGGAGAGAGGCATCACAAAAGACCTCGTACGGCTTGGTTTCATCAGGCGGAGTCAGAACTGGAGCAGTGATCAATTTCTCTTTCAAAGTGTTGAAAGCAATATCACACTCCGGAGACCAAACGTACTTGACGTGCTTCTGAAGAAGATTTGAGAGAGGCTTGGCGATCTTAGAAAAGTTTTCAACGAATCTTCTGCAATAGCTTGCGAGACCGAGAAAACTGCGGAGTTGCTTCACGTTCTGAGGAGGTTCCCAATTCACAATTGCGGACACCTTCTCAGGATTCACGGAAATGCCCTTGGCAGAGATGATATGACCAAGATAAAGAACCTCATCGAGCCAAAATTCACACTTGGAGAACTTGGCGTAGAACTTATGTTCTCTGAGCTTGTCAAGAACCAAACGCAAGTGCTTGGCATGATCTTCCTTGTTCTTCGAGAAAACCAGAATGTCGTCGAGATAGACCAAAACAAATTCATTGGTGTAGGGGTTGAAGATGAAGTTCATCATGCGAGAGAACGTCGGAGGAGCGTTGGCGAGGCCAAAAGACATGACGGTGTATTCATATGAACCAAAGCTTGTTCTGAACGCCGTCTTGGGAATATCTTGCTCACGAATACGAATCTGATGATAACCCATACGGAGATCAAGCTTGGAGAATACTTGAGCACCTTTGAGTTGTTCGAATAGCTCATTGATGTTGGGAAGTGGGTATTTGTTCTTGATGGTCTTCTTGTTTACTGGACGGTAATCAACACAAAGTCGACTCGATCCATCCTTCTTCTTCACAAAAAGAACACCACAACCCCACGGAGAAGTACTAGGCCGAATGAGACCCAATCTTTCTTGCTCATCGAGTTGTTTCTTCAACTCCTTCAACTCTTCAGGGCCGAGCTTGTAGGGACGTTTGCACACAGGTTCCGTACCGGGCTCAAGTTCAATAACAAATTCAACTGGCCGGTGCGGAGGCATCCCTGGAAGTTCTTCTGGAAAGACGTCTTGATACTCACAAACAACCGGAATCTGCGAAATAGCATCCAATTCACCCTTCTCATTGAGAGAAAACAACCGGATGGAATTATCCCGAGCGGCAAAGACAATGACATCCTCAGACGAATGAGTCAGTTGAATCTGCCTGGCTGCACAATCAAGCTGAGCTTTATGCTTAGAGAGCCAGTCCATCCCGAGAATAAGATCGATATCCGAGTTGCCAAGAACCATAGGAGAAGCAAGAAACTTGAAATCACCCATCAAGATTGAAATATCCGGCACCTCCATACTGGAACTTAGTCGCTTAGCTGGAGAGACGACTTGCATAGCTCTAGGTAATGCCCTAGTGCTAAAATTGTTCTCCGATGCAAATGGAAATGACATGAAGGAATGCGATGCACCAGAGTCAAAAAGAACTTTTGCAGGAATATCATTAACAGGAAGGTTACCCATGATCACATCTGAAGAATCCTCAGCCTGAGCTGCATTCACCATATTGACCTTGGCGTGCTTGGGATTGTGCTTGACCACCGCTGTACTTGCCGATCTGACAGGAGGAGGAGGAGGAAGACGCCTCTGGTTGGTACACTTGTTGGCATAGTGACCCTTCTGTTGGCACTTGTTGCACGTGACCTCTGAAAGCGGACGGTGATACGGAGCACTCGGTCTTGGCGCTTGAGACGAAGCCTTGTTCTGAAAGCCTGGGTTGGGTGGGTGGGAGAAACCACTGCCACCTTTGCTCTTCTGCTGATACGGCTGACGAAACGGAGGAGGAGGAAGCCAATACTTCTGCTGCTTGACCACTTGAGTAGAGGAAGAAGGAGTAACATCTCTGGCACGCTTCCTGGAAGCATCACACCTTATCTGAGCAGCCTCTTGCTTCAGTGCCATGTTGTAGAACTCATCGTATCTCAACGGCTCAAAGAGGACAAGAGCGAGCTGAATTTCCTCACGAAGACCACCCCTGAACTGATAGATCATGCTCTTCTCGTCAGGAACATCCTGCTTGGCAAAACGGGCGAGCTTCTGGAACAACTTGTTGTAGTCATAGACAGACAAAGAGCCTTGCTTCAGATTGCGGAATTCCTGACGCTTACTCTCAACCACACTTTGAGGGATGTGATGAGCGCGGAAATCTTGACGGAAATCGTCCCAAGTGATCAGACGTCCACCTCTGGAATCCTTGTACTGCTGGAACCACTCTGCAGCCTGATCTTTGAGCTGGAAAGAAGCGAACTTGACGAAATCTTCAGGCCTGACGTTGCTACATTCAAAATGCTTGCCCAGATCCACTAGCCAATCGTCAGCATCGGTAGCCTCAACACAACCGCTGAACGTCTTTGGGCCATTAGCAAGGAACTGGTTCAGAGTAGCAAAGTGGTGCTGATTATGGCCTTGATTCCCTTGACTGCCTTGATTGCGCTCTTGAAGGATTTGCATGATCAACTGTGTGTTTGCATTAGTAGCGGCCATCACAGCTTGCCATGCTTCCGGAGGAGGCGGAGGTGGAGGCGGATTAGGATTCGGAGTCGTGCGCGTTGGAGGAGCCATCCTGAAGAGGTTGACCACCATTAGCACATAGATAGACAACAATATAGAAGCTGAATCCAACGGAATGAAAATTGCAACATATAGTCTTCACATCCGAACAAAATGAACGAATGCATTCCTCTTCAAATGATCACATATCCATAAATTGAGAAGCCACGAAGAATTAAGGAAGAGAAATAAATCAACAAGGTACGGATCAAGAACGAATAATCGGTAAGAAATCCCAATCTCAAACCAATATCCGTGGAAGAAGAACTAGAGCTACTAGAATTCCCACCTATGAAACTCCCGAACCTTTCCGGTTATGCAATCAGGTGTTGGGGATACAGGGGAAGCACAATATCTCACCCAAACTAGCAAATCCTACATCCAGCTGTATCCATCCTTCAACACATAACCAGGAAAACTTCGGAAACCATCTACCTCAACCTTCGAAAAGCATCCGTTATACAAGTTATGGCGATACTCCCGAACTCCCGCCCCAGTACTGGGTGGCGTCGAGGTTATCTCACCAACGAACTGCATAAAAGAGATTTTCGATGTCGGCGAACATATCTCAAGTATACCAGAATTGCAACGATGAAATTGTGACGACAACACCTCGGAGCTCAACTCCCCGGGACACTGCCACAACCCCTAAAGACAGGAGGCACCAAGAACAATGTTCTCGTCACAAAACCATCGGAACAAAACCAAGATACTCGCGTGATCCTAAAAAAAATTTTTAGTGAAATTTGAGAAGAGAAGAGTCAAAACTCTACGCCAGGATGCCTTACCAGAGCGATGATGAGACTGGGAAGTAAAAAGAATTCCTAAGCTCTCCGATATATAATTCCTAAGGACTCAAAACATTTTTCTAGACACAACTCGGCTGCTAAAAACGATCAAGCAATGGGGCTCCTAAGGTCGGGGATGGCTCTGATTACCAACTTGTAACGCCCTCGATGCGGCTATAGCTCCCACGTGTCGAGGCACGACTTAGAGGCATAACCGCATTGAAAGCAATGTCGCAAGTCAGGCAATCATTACAACATCCCATGTAATATATAATAAAAGGGGAAGATAACATAGTTGGCTTACACTCGCCACGTCACATCAGAGTACATAAATAACATCCATCAAACAAACACTCATGGCCCGACTACGGCGCCAAAATAGAAAAGAACCCAACATGCGACAAGGTCCTGAATCGATAACCCCAACTAGGCACCACTACTGATCATCCGGAAAAGACACGTAGTAACGCTGAGAGTCCTCGTCGAACTCCCACTTGAGCTCGTACTCGTCACCTGGAGCGGAATCACCTGGACCTGCATCTGGAGTTGTAGTATCTGTGAGCCACAGGGACTCAGCAATCTCACACCCACGCGATCAAAACTATTTAAGCTCATAGGAATGGATAAGGCAAATATGTGTGGGGCTGCAGCAAGCGACTAGCATATGTGGTGGCTAACTTATACGCAAAAGAGAGCGAGAAGAGAAGGCGAAGCACGAGCGAGAAACTAAAGGAACATCCTGCGCAAGCATAACTCCAACACCGTGTCCACTTCCCGGACTCCGCCGAGAAGGGGCCATCACGGTAACACACACGGTTGATTCATTTTAATTAAGTTTAATTCAAGTAATCTACAACCGGACATTAACAAATTCCCATCCGCCCATAACCGCGGGCACGGCTTTCGAAAGATCAATCCCTGCAGGGGAGTCCCAACTTAGCCCATGACAAGCTCTCACGGTCAACGAAGGAATAGACCTCCACCCGGGACACACCGATCAGACTCGGTAACCCGGTACAACAAGACATTTCGACAGGTTAAAACAAGTCCAGCAACACCGCCCGAATGTGCCGACAAATCCCGATAGGAGCTGCACATATCTCTTTCTCAGGGCACACTCAGATGAGACTAGCTACGAGTAAAACCAACCCTCAAGTTTCCCCGAGGTGGCCCCGCAGGCAGCTCAGTTCGGACCAACACTCAGAGGGAGCACTGGCCCAAGGGGGGCTAAAATACGATGACCCTCGGGCTCCGGAAACCCAAGGGAAAAGAGGCTAGGTGGCAAATGGTAAAACCAATGTTGGGCATTGCTGGAAAAGCTTTAATCAAGACGAACTATCAAGGGGTTCCCATTATAGCCCAACCGTGTAAGGGACGCAACAATCCGGGAACATAACACCGATATGACGGAAACTAGGGCGGCAAGAGTGGAACAAAACACTAGGCGAGAGGCCGAGCCTTCCACCCTTTACCAAGTATATAGATGCATTAAGATAACATAGCAATATAATGATATCCCGACAAGTAAATAAATGTTCCAACAAGGAACGGCTCCAATCTTCACCTGCAACTAACAACGCTATAAGAAGGGCTGAGCAAGGCGGTAACATAGCCAATCAACGGTTTGCTAGGACAAGGTGGGTTAGAGGTTCAACATGGCAATTGGGAGGCTGACAAGCAAAAGGTAGGCATCGTAGCATTGGCAAAGCAAAAGAGCGAGCAAACTAGCATAGCAAAGATAGTAGTGATTTCGAGGGTATGATCATCTTGCCTGCACAGTTGTCAGAGTTGACTGGATCCTCACAAGCGAACTCAACGGGCTCCTCGGTAGCGAACTCGTCTCCCGGCTCTACCCAACAAGACAAACAAGCAACAAGGATACAATCAACCACGGGCAAGACCAAGCAATATGATGAAATGACGATATGCTATGCGGGATGCGATGCGGGATGCAAAATGCAAGATATGACAGGAAATGCATGAACCTGGCATCAACTTGGAAAACCAAGTGTGCCACTGGATAGAGGGGATGAAATCGCTTGAAAACGATATAAAGATCATTGGAATCGGAGTTACGGTTTAGAAATGGCAAGCGTTTTAAGATATGACACCGGTCTGCGATTACAGCAAGTAGGCATCTAAATGCAACGAAATGAACATGCTACAGCCACCAAACATGAAAACAAAATATATGGCAGTGATGTACACAAGATGGTTGACAAAACACTAGCACTGAGCCATAGGCAAATTCATCCATTAAGAGGTTCAAACAAGCATGGCTAAAACGCAAATGCAAAACAGATTTCAGACTTAGTGAAATTAACACTAGTCTGAAATTTCAGATCACGATGCTCTCTTCGGAGCAGCAAAACAACATGATAGAAAACCTGAACATGACAAGTAAGAACATGGCATGGAGCTACTCAACAAGCTTAATAAAACACCCAAAGTGACCTGGGGCCAAAAGGGTTCACAAAATACTCTACCGAGCTCACGAACATCGCTCGAACACAATCAGTTTTCAGACTTAGTGAAAACTGAGACATGCTGAAATTTAACTCACGAAGGCATGCAAACGAGCTCGATGCACTCACTACGGTGCAAGTCATGGCAAGGAAAGCATATAACCAGCAAGAAGGCACAAAGTGCTAGCTACACATGGCAAGAACGAAGGCATAGCATGCATGGAACACTAACGGTAGCATCGGCAAAACCGCAAACAAGTTGACGATCTGCCCAGATTAACAACGAAGCAAAAGTTGAGCTCGATTGAGTCAACCTAGAGCACTCCACATATGCCAACAAAGACATGGATGGATAGAGCATAACTTAAATATCAAAACTCCCTTACTGATCATCCTCAAAAGAGGCACGGATCGCTAGGAAACAAGCTGGACATATAGCATCATGAACTAAAATATCCCAGACTTAGTGAAAATCACTAAGTCCCTGAAATCTGCATTCTCAGGTACCCTACTTCGCAAGCTTGCACAAGACAACACACACATCCTAAAAATACATGGGTGGCACCTCTGGAAAGAAGACAAAATGCTTCACAATACATCCCAAAGGGGCACAGGCATATCATGCACGAATTAAACATAGCAAAAATGACAAAAGTGCATGATGAACTAACGGATCTGCAATTTAACTCACGAAGCCTCCTTCTAACAGCATTTTGGGTATCAAGATGACCTCAAATGCAAATGATGCAATGGAATGAAATGATGTACATGTCGAGGCGAAGATTTTGATATATCATATGCCCAAAACGGAGCTACGGTTGCGGAGATACAAGCAGTCAAAGTAGCAAGAAAAAATATAATGGGAGAGGGAGAAAGTCAACGGGGGGGGGGGCGCTAGGGTTTACTGTAGCTACCCGCTCCCGATCCGATCTCGCGGCCACAGAAGATGCCGGCGATGGCGCGGCGGCCGGAGAGAGGTGGAGGGGCGCCGGGGTAGCTCGCCGGCGTGGAGGAGGTGGTCGCCGGGGGCCGGATCCGGCGACCCGGGGCGGCGCGTGGCGGCGGAGGGCGCCGGACGGGGCGGCGCCGGGCGAGGAGGCCGGCTCGGGCGCCCGGGGAAGCTCGCCGGCGACGAGGGCCCGCGGCGGCGCGGCGGCGGTCGGCGGAGGGCGTCGCCGGGCGCGGGGGGGAGAGGAGGCGGGTGGCGGCGCGGCGGATCTGGGCCGCGGGGGCCCCTCCTGGGCCTCCCGGGCCGGCGGCGGCGAAGTGGGCGCGCGCCCACGTGGCGGCGCGTGAGTGGGTGCGGCGGCGGGGCGGACAACGTCCGGCGCGGGCGGACACGTCCGGCCCGGCGCGGGGAAGAGGGATCTGTTTTTTTTTAACTAGGGTTTCGGACGGGGGAAGAAGAGATCCGAATGGAGGGGGTATAAATAGGCATAGAGGGAGCTAGGAGAGTCCAAATGAGGTGCGGTTTTCGCCCACACGATCGTGATCGAACGCTCTAGGACAAGGAGCAGAGTTTGGTGGGTTTTGGGCCAAATTTGGGGGGTGTTGGGCTGCAACACACACGAGGCCTTTTCGGTCCCTCGGTTAACCGTTGGAGTATCAAACGAAGTCCAAATGATACGAAACTTGACAAGCGGTCTACCGGTAGTAAACCAAGGCCGCTTGGCAAGTCTCGGACCAATCCGGAAATGTTTAAACCCCACACACGAAAGAAGACTAGAAATGACCACCGGAGGAGAACGAAGCGCCGGAATGCAAAACGGACAACGGGGAAAATGCTCGAATGCATGAGATGAACATGTATGCAAATGCAATGCACGTGATGACATGATAAGAGATGCACGAAAAAGAAAAACAACACACGGAGACAAAGACCCAACCCGAGAAATAAATATAACTTAGCGCCGGAGACGGCAAGAGTTGGAGTACAAATATGGAAAGTATATCTGGGGCGTTACACTTTTCAACTTAAACAAATAGTTAAGTAGTTCAAAACCTTGCCTAGTATTTATGTGCTAAATGGCACATTTAACTATACTCATTTATTAGTTCAACAAAAATACAAAACTGTAAACAAAAGCAAAATAGGAAAAAAGGGAAAGGCCTATCAACTACTGTGCACGTGAGCCCACTAGCTACTATGCCTAGCCCAGCCCAGTTCCACCTCTCCTCTCCGCTACAGTGGAGGCAGAGGGCGTGGAGGCCATCCACCAAGGCCACCGGCCACGCGCTGGCCATCCCACGGCCCTCCCTGGAGGTTCAGAGCGTCGCCTCGCACTCCCCTGAAAAACCTAGCCCCATTCCCCCCTTCCTCGCGCCATTTCCCTCTCCCACGCGCATCGCCCGAAGCTCCCCGCCATGGCCACTGTCGTTCGCATGCTCCCTGTCTTCCCCGCGCCGTGGGACTAAGTCTGGGAGCCCTCCCGTCGTCTGCTACGTCTTCCTCGCCCACTGAATCAAGCCGGGACCCCTGTATCGCCTACATCAACTCCTTCAAGCTCCGGCCACCGCTCATCGTCGCTTCGATCCGCCGCCGTTCGACCCGCTCCGACTTCACCAAGTTGCTCCTCGTCACCGATGTGAGCACCACATGGTTTCCCCTTTGTTCTCGCCATAGAGCTCGTCACCTAGCACTCATCCTCGCGAGTTCCGGCTCGGCCGTCCACCACGGCCGGCGGGCTCATCGCTGTCGTGTCCCCTAGCTCCCTCTTTCGATGCGTGTGTGCTACAGGAGCAGTGTAGATGCCGCCTAGTCTCTCGGTTCGTCGAATCCAAGCCCAAGGGCTCGAGCTCGATCCCGTCGAGTGCCACCGCTGTTGCCGCTCGGTCGTCGATGTCGTCATCGTTCTTGGCCACCCCGTCTAGGCCAGTGCCCTGGACTGATGCACCGTGCAGCCCCGCGCTCACCCGTTGCCGTGCCTCCGCCACACCTGGACGCGTTGGCCGTGGCCGCCATCGCCGTCCACGCGCGCGACACCACGCCTGGCGCTACTGACCGCCCCTCCCCTCGCGCTCATGGCCATGCCCCTGCGCGTCCTTGTCCCCATGCCCGTGCACTGCTGCTCATTGCTTGCTTCTTGCTGCTGTAGCTGCCGCTACTGCCGATGCTCGCCGCAGCTATGCTACTGCTGCTGTCGCTGTTTTGTAGATGATGCTAGCCGCCGCTATTGCTTAGTTGCTACCGCCGCTGACGGCCATAGCCATGGCCAAGTGCGGCTATGTGTGTAGTGTGTGCGTACGCCACACTCTGCTGCTCTGCTACAGTAACTGAATGTTACTGTAGCATACGATCACACTGATTACCCCTCTGTACTGCAGCAATACTACAACAAAACGACTTCTAATGTGGGTAAAGATAATACTCGCAGAAAGTACGGTTGACAAACTCCATTTTATCCCATTGGTCCAAATTCTAAATATGTAACGATTAAATCCTATGAAAATCACAAAATCCTATGTTTGTATATTTTAATAGTTTCTAGAATTAACTTTAAGTGGCACTTTTCAAATACAATTTCGATCAAGCAACTGAACTCTAAAATGGATGTCAATGATACTGTCATGTAGATCACATAAAGATGATAAAATTTGGTAAAAGGCACTAATTCATAGGATGTACAGAACACTAGCTATAGCCTCTGGAAAACAGCTAAGTGATGCTTAAAAACTGAACAATTCTCAGACTTAGCCAATTTTCAGGAAATTCCATCACATTGTTTAAACTTCGAAAAATCATAGGAAATAGACCGTAGCTTGGATGAAAATACTTTGTACATGAAAGTTGCTCAGAACGACGAGACAAATTCAAATACGCGGTCTGTTTACCGGTCTGATGCCTCTAACTATCTGAACATGGAACTTTCCCCTCCGGTCATCTGGCTGACACAGGTCCGGAACCGGGAATACATTCCCGGTTGAATTCCCCCTTCACCTATATTGTGTAGCCATATGTTAGGTCACACCCAGCACATCTTATTGCCTTCCACGTTATGCTTTGTGATGCTATGTTTGCTTTATATTTACTATTTCTTCCCCCTCTTCTCTTCGGTAGACCCGAAGACCGATGTTGCCCCTGTGATCGACTACGTCGACGACGACCCCTCCTTGCCAGAGCAACCAGGCAAGACCCCCCCCCTTTGATCATCCCGATATCGCCCATTCTATACTCTCATGCTTGCATTAGATTTTGCTACTGTTATTGTTTGCTCCTATTCTGATGCATAGCCTACTTTTGTACCTGCTTATTGATACCTACATGCTTATTCTAAACTGCTTAGTATAGGTTGGTTAGTGATCCATTAGTGACCCCCACACCTTGTCCTTGTTGCCCCTGCTTCATCATCGAAGACCCAATCAACGGGATGGAAGACCAGGCCCCGGCACCGCACATCACTTTCCCCTTAGTTGCTCGACACTACTGGGTTACTATCGAGTGCCGAGGGTGAGACCTCTACAGCACTTCTAATGTTAACCCTGTAGTGAAGCTATTCGGTCGTGGTCATCGAGGGTGATTCTGCCTTAACCACTTCCGATACGACTCTGTCGTGCAACCCCTCAAGTGTGAACCTCGGGGGTGATTCCTCTTACGTTCACCTTGATGAGTACATTGAGTGGAATTCACCGGGGGGTGATTCCTCGGGTTTTCCCCTTGATGTTTGGACACACGGATACTTGGACTTTACAATTGTTACATGGAAAGGCGGGTCGACCCTGAGGGGTACCCGCGAGCGATGTGGAGACGGGTTGACCTGGAGGGTACCCGAGAGCTGAATATGAGGCGTGGTCGGGCATTCTTAGCCCTTGCCGCAAGTCCTCGAGACGGGGCAACGGGGTCACATCTTTCGTGAGTCTCTGCTTGTTACCGCGCGTTCCTAATCCACTACGATTTGGATATTTGATCTGAGGGGCCTCTGGCCTGATAGCACTAACCATCACGTGGGCATATTATGGGCGTTCTGCGTCGTATACATCAGCCGAAGCTTAATAGACGTCAGCGACTGAGCGGCGCGCGCCGGGTTGGACTGGTAAGCACCTACCTAGGAGGTAGCTAGGTCTGCTCACCGGCCGCGTTCGCAACGTGCAGGAGTTCCCCGGGAGATGGCCCATGACCCCTGGGGGCATAGGTTTAGTCCGGCGTGCTGGCCTCTCTATTAAGCCTAGGTTGGGTTGCGGCGTATTGTTTGGCTGAGGCCGGGCATGACCCAGGAAAGTGTGTCCGGCCGGAGTTAATCGAGCGTGGTGGGTAAGTTGGTGCACCCCTGCAGGGAAGAAAACATCTATCGATAGCCTATCCTACGGTAATGGACACTCGGAGTTGTATCCCGATCGATACAACTAGAACTGGATACTTGTGATGAGAATTGGATTGTGATGAGGTGATAACTAGATAGTATGGCTCTGGGATTGCTTTCACGCAGGGAGTCGAGAAAGGATCTCTGGCCGAGGTTGATAACACTACTACTACTTTACCTTATGCTACTCTACTCCCTCCTGTTTGCTGCAAGATGGTGGTTTCCAGAAGATGCTAGTCTTTGATAGGACTAGGCCTTCTCTCTATTCTGGCATTTCTGCAGCCCAGTCCACATATACAACCTTCCTTTGATAATGTTGCATATGTAGTGTAGATCCTTGCTTGTGAGTACTTTGGATGAGTACTCACGGTTGCTTTGCTCCCCCTTTTCCCCCTTTCTTTTCTTTTCGGTTGATGCAACCAGATGTCGGAGCCCAGGAGCCACATGCCACTGTCGATGCCTACTACTAGGTGGAGACCGTTGACGAACGGGAGTAGTTAGGAGGCTCCCAGGCAGGAGGCCTTGCCTTTTCGATCGTAGATGCTTATGTGCTGGCCTTCTTAAGGCAAACTTCTCTAACTTATGTCTATACTCAAATATTGTTGCTTCCGCTGACTCTTCTGTATTCGAGCTTATGAATTCGAGCCCTCAAGGTCCTTGGCTTGTAATATAAAGCTTGTATTATTTTAATTTGTGTCTAGAGTTGTGTTGTGATATCTTCCCGTGAGTCCTTGATCTTGATCGTACACATTTGCGTGTATGATTAGTGTACGATTGAGTCGAGGCCGTCACAATTACTCCTTGTAGTTGATGCTACTTGGTTTATTCGGTGGAAGATCATATGTTCATATCATTTATGCATATAAATACCCCTATGATTATGAACATGAATATGATTTGTGAGTAGTTATGTTTGTTCCTGAGGACATGGGAGAAGTCTTGTTATAAGTCCTCATGTGAATTTGGTATTCATTTTATATTTTAATGAAATGTATGTTGTCTTTCCTCTCATGGTGTTATGTGAACATCGACAACATGACACTTCACCATTGTTTGGGCCTAGAGGAAGGCATTGGGAAGTAATAAGTAGATGATGGGTTGCTAGAGTGACAGAAGCTTAAACCCTAGTTTATGTGTTGCTTCGTAAGGGGATGATTTGGATCCATATGTTTCATGCTATGGTTAGGTTTACCTTAATTATTCTTTCGTAGTTGCAGATGCTTTTGAGAGGTGTTAATCATAAGTGGCATGCTTGTCCAAGGAAGGAAAGTACCCAAGCACCGGTCCACCCACATATCAAATTATCAAAGTACCGAACACGAATCATATGAGCATGATGAAAACTAGCTTGACTATAATTCCCATGTGTCCTCGGGAGCGCTTTCCTTTATATAAGAGTTTGTCCAGGCTTGTCCTTTTCTACAAAAAGGATTGGGCTAACTTGCTGCACTTTAGTTACTTTTGGTACTTGTTACCCGTTACGAATTACCTTATCACAAAACTATATGTTACTGATAATTTCAGTGCTTGCAGAGAATACCTTACTGAAAACTGCTTGTCATTTCCTTCTGCTCCTCGTTGGGTTCGACACTCTTACTTATCAAAATGGACTACGATAGATCCCATATACTTGTGGGTCATCAGTGATAGTGTTTGGATGACAGCAAATTGATACTAACAGGTGCGTACATGCACATATTTAGTAACATAGAACTAATAGCACTAAGGTGTCCACTATGTATGCCAAATCCGGTGTAAAGACAACTGTTGCTACATCTCGCACCGGTGCCCTTCACTAGCGAGTCGATGCAGCAAATAAAATAGGGACCTGAACTCCAGAGCACCTAGTTGCTCCAACGCCCAGTTCCTTCGTGCCATAAATATTTAGTATTTTACTGCTTGGCTGCTCGGATGTGTGGACAAGTTGGCTCCACAAACTGCTGAAGCGGTGCCAAATAATTTTCTAATGGCACCGCTGATGAGATGGCAACTTTTTTAGATACTAGGTATAAATTGTGACACTGTCTTACGGTGTGTTTGGTTGAAGGTGTGGTATGAATGGGTTGGGACCGTGACAGTGTCTGAATCACATCTAACAAATGATTTGTAACAATGAAAGAGGGTCTAACCTTCTCTGCACATGCCAGAAACTTCCTCCCACTGTCCACAGATTCAAATGCAACTAGCTTCACGCATGGATATTGATGGTGACAACGAGCAGACAAATATTCAGCCACCACGCTCCACTCAAAACGACCGCCGGGTAAAAATCCTTCATTCAAAGTCATAGCCTGAGAGAGAGAAGAGAGGCATGACTGGGTGGTGAAGGAGTCGTCGAAGGAGGAGGAACCGCTAGAGAGGTCTTTGAAGAAGACCATAGCAACCCTGGCGGTAGCATGCGAGACGGCGAGAGCTAGGAAGCAAGCTAGGAAGCGGCTATAGCTTAGGAAATAAGGAAGGGGGAAATAGGGGAAATGTGACTTGTGGTCGGGGAGAAAAGGGGATGGGGAGGGGGGAGGGTAGATATTTTGGTGGTAGGGCAATAATTTAAAAATGTGGAGGGAATCTTTGCGTGTGGTGCCGCCGGACACCATTCACTTTAAACGATAGTGTGCATCGCAAATGATTCTTTTGCATAACGCGCATGGGATGAGTTTGATAATTGAAATTTTGGTGTAAATTTCCCCGCATACGTCATTGCATAATTTAACATCGCTTGCTAATTTGGTCACACAAAATAGCGTACAACACATAGACCAGACTTACTGAATCGAGCAATTTTAGTAATTAAACAAAGACAGTTCACCTAAACATTGCTCTAACAAAAGACTAGCATTAAAAACAAATTCTAAGTACGAATAATTTTAACAAATCCATCAACGTGTCGTCCTATGCATCGCCGATGTGAAATGAGACGTCAATGACTTGTCCTAGCGACATGCCGCCGTTGGTGGACTCCGTGTCCCCCCTGCTGAAGTCGACCGCGTCCTCATCCTTGTCCTTGTCCTTGGCGCCGCCCTCAAGGTTGTAGTACTCGTAGTAGTGGCTGCGCCAGAGCTCGCGTGGGTACTCCACCGCTGATTCCTCGACGGACAGACTCTTCTCTTCCTCGACGTGGGCCACGCGCAACTCCTCCTCCCGGCGCTCCTCGATCTCCGTCGCCTCCGGCATCTCCATCTCCCGCCCGATGACATCATGCGGAAGCAGGTGCTCCATGGCCACCGCCGCCTTTTCGAATGTGGGTTGCATGCTAGATTCCGAGGTGGCCTGGAATACCTTGGCGTGGATAGCCTCGACCCGGGCCAGGGCGACATCAGCGACACAGACGGCAGCTCAAGCACTCTCAGCGGTTGTAGCCTCCCTCGCAGCAGCAGCTGCAGCCGTCTCGGCTGCTGCAGCTGCCCTAGCGGCTGCCACAGACGCCCTCTCAGTGGAAGCGGTCGTTCTCAATGTGGATGCGGCGACACTCTCGGCTTTGGCGGCCATGCTCTCGGCGCAGGAGGCAACGCTCGGGAGGGGGGCTTTCGGCCATTGTACGGGCCTTCACGAAACGTTTCCACAGCGTCATCTTTGCAAGAATGGGGTGCTGGAATGGGGATCGGGATTTGTGGATTCGGGGGTAGTCAGCACTGGAGCAGACGAGCCGGCGAAGCTTATGGAGGAAGACTTAAATAGACCCAGAATTTTTCATCACAAACGATTCCTACAAACCAACTGTGTGTGATGTTGTAGATATTTTTATTAGTTGTGAAAGACGAATTTGGAGTAAAGTGGCAATGCATGGTGTTTTAAATGTACGAGAAAATTTGTAGTACTAATACAACTGTCATGTCAAATTTTTGAAAATTTCAGGATTCATTGGACCTTTTAAGACATTTAAGTGATTTTCTAGCCATTTAATGACCATAATTGAAATTTGAACTACATGTACATGCAGCAGCTAACCAAAACAGTTTGAAAAGTCATGTTTTGTGTACTTGTGTGCGATTTAATTCCATGTGCAGTAATTTGGACGGAATTTTCAAACATATTGGTCTAACGGCTATGACACAATTAAGCATGGAGTGCTATGTCATTTAAATTCCAAAAAATTAAAAACATGAAACCCTTCTTGAGGTAATGTCATACCACCAAGATGATGTGGTAAAAAAATTGGTCTGTTTGATGAAATTTTGGACACACACCCCTCACAAACCGGAGCAACTCACTAGAAGGCTCATGGTTCCGACACGGAACAATGCATGTTTGCTGACGAATGGCAGATAGCTTCCTCTTACGGCCTACCAAATTTTTCTACGTGTAATGTGCACTGATACTAACTGTCATGTAAAAATTTGGAAAATTTCAGGGGTCATTTGACCTTTTGAAGACATTTAAGTGATTGTCTATCCATCTAATGACCGTAGTTCAAATTTGAACTAGATGTACATGCAACGGCTAACCATAATGGTTTGAAAAATCATGTTTGTGTACTTGTGTGCAAGTTAATTCCATGTGCAGTAAATTAGAAGGAATTTTCAAACATATTGGTCTCGCGTCATGGACACATGCATGTACATGCCTGGAGTGCCATGTCATTTTAATTCCAAAATATTAAAAAATGATCAACAAAACATGAAACTTTGCTTGATGTAATGTCATGCCACCAAGATGATGTGGTACAAAAATTGTCCTATTTGACGAAAGTTTGGACACACACCCCTAACAAACCGGAGCAACTCACTAGAAGGCTCGTGGTTCTGAGAGGAAACAACGCATGTTTGATGACGAATGGTAGATCGCTTCCTCATATGGCCTTCAAAATTTTTCTACGTGTAATGTACACTGATACAAACTGACATGTGAAAATTTGGAAAATTTCAGGGGTATTTGACCTTTTAAAGACATTTAAGTGATTTCCTAGCCATTTAATGACCGTAATTCAAATTTGAACTAGATGTACATGCAACGGCTAACTAGAACGGTTTGAAAAATCATATTTGTGTACTTGTGTGCGAGTTAATTCCATGTGCAGTAAGTTAGAAGGAATTTTCAAACATATTGGTCTCACGGCATGGACACATGTACATGCATGGAGTGCCATGACATTTGAATTCCAAAAAATTAAAAAATGATAAGGAAAACATGAAACCTTGCTTGATGTAATGCCATGTCACCAAGATGATGTGGTACAAAATTTGGCATGTTTGATGAAAGTTTGGACACACACCCCTCACAAACCCGAGCAACTCACTAGAAGGCTCGTGGTTCCGAGAGGGAGCAGGTCATGTTTAATGACGAACGGTAGATAGCTTCCTCTTACGGCTTTCAAAATGTTTCTACATGTAATGTGCACTGATACAAACTGTCATGTGAAAATTTGGAAATTTCAGGGGTCATCTGACCTTTTGAAGACATTTAAATGATTTCCTAGCCATTTAATGATCGTAATTCAAATTGGAACTAGATGAACATGCAATGGCTAACCATAACGGTTTGAAAAATCATATTTGTGTACTTATGTGTGAGTTAATTCCATGTGCAGTAAATTAGAAGGAATTTTAAAACATATTGGTCTCGCATCATGGACACATGCATGTACATGCCTGGAGTGCCATGGCATTTTAATTCCAAAATATTAAAAAATGATCAGGAAAACATGAAACTTTGCTTCATGTAATGTCATGCCACCAAGATGATGTGGTACAAAAATTGGCCTGTTTGACCAAAGTTTGGACACACACCCCTAACAAACCGGAGCAACTCACTAGAAGGTTCGTGGTTTTGAGAGGGAACAACGCATGTTTGATGACGAATGGTAGATAGCTTCCTCTTACGGCCTTCAAAATTTTTCTACGTGTAATGTACACTGATACGAACTGACATGTGAAAATTTAGAAAATTTCAGGGGTATTTGACCTTTTAAAGACGTTTAAGTGATTTCCTAGCCATTTAATGACCGTAATTCAAATTTGAACTAGATGTACGTGCAACGGCTAACCAGAATGGTTTGAAAAATCATATTTGTGTACCTGTGTGCGAGTTAATTCCATGTGCAGTAAATTAGAAGGAATTTTCAAACATATTGGTCTCACGGCATGGACACATGTACCTGCATGGAGTGCCATGACATTTGAATTCCAAAAAATTAAAAAATGATAACGAAAACATGAAACCTTGCTTGATGTAATGCCATGTCACCAAGATGATGTGGTACAAAATTTGGCCTGTTTGACGAAAGTTTGGACACACACCCCTCACAAACCCGAGCAACTCACTAGAAGGCTCGTGGTTCGGAGAGGGAACAGGTCATGTTTAATGACGAACGGCAGATAGCTTCCTCTTACGGCCTTCAAAATGTTTCTACATGTAATGTGCGTTGATACAAACTGTCATGTGAAAATTTGGAAATTTCATGGGTCATCTGACCTTTTGAAGACATTTAAATGATTTCCTAGCCATTTAATGACCGTAATTCAAATTGGAACTAGATGAACATGCAATGGCTAACCATAACGGTTTGAAAAATCATATTTGTGTACTTGTGTGCGAGTTAATTCCATGTGCAGTAAATTAGAAGGAATTTTCAAAGATATTGGTCTCGTGGCATGGACACATGCATGTACATGCCTAGAGTACCATGGCATTTTAATTCCAAAATATTAAAAAATGATCAGGAAAACATGAAACTTTGCTTCATGTAATGTCATGCCACCAAGATGATGTGGTACAAAAATTGGCCTATTTGATGAAAGTTTGGACACACACCCCTAACAAACCGGAGCAACTCACTAGAAGGCTCGTGGTTCTGAGGGGGAACAACACATGTTTGATGACGAATGGTAGATAGGTTCCTCTTACGGCCTTCAAAATTTTTCTACGTGTAATGTACACTGATACGAACTGACATGTGAAAATTTGGAAAATTTCAGGGGTATTTGACCTTCTAAAGACATTTAAGTGATTTCCTAGCCATTTAATGACCGTAATTCAAATTTGAACTAGATGTACATGCAACGGCTAACCAGAACGTTTTGAAAAATCATATTTGTGTACTTGTGTGCGAGTTAATTACATGTGCAGTAAATTAGAAGGAATTTTCAAACATATTGGTCTCACGGCATGGACACATGTACATGCATGGAGTGCCATGACATTTGAATTCCAAAAAATTAAAAAATGATAAGGAAAACATGAAACCTTGCTTGATGTAATGCCATGTCACCAAGATGATGTGGTACAAAATTTGGCCTGTTTGACGAAAGTTTGGACACACACCCCTCACAAACCCGAGCAACTCACTAGAAGGCTCGTAGTTCCGAGAGGGAACATGTCATGTTTAATGACGAACGGCAGATAGCTTCCTCTTACGGCCATTAAAATTTTTCCACGTGTAATGTGCACTGATACAAACTGTCATGTGAAAAATTGGAAATTTCAGGGGTCATCTGACCTTTTGAAGACATTTAAATGATTTCGTAGCCATTTAATGACCGTAATTCAAATTGGAACTAGATGAACATGCAATGGCTAACCATAACGGTTTGAAAAATCATATTTGTGTACTTGTGTGCAAGTTAATTCCATGTGCAGTAAATTAGAAGGAATTTTCAAACATATTGGTCTCGCGTCATGGACACATGCATGTACATGCCTGGAGTGCCATGGCATTTTAATTCCAAAATATTAAAAAATGATCAGGAAAACATGAAACTTTGCTTCATGTAATGTCATGCCACCGAGATGATGTGGTACAAAAATTGGCCTGTTTGACAATAATTTGGACACACACCCCTAACAAACCTGAGCAACTCACTAGAAGGCTCGTGGTTCTGAGTGGGAACAATGCATCTTTGATGACAAATGGTAGATAGCTTCCTCTTACGGCCTTCAAAATTTTTCTACGTGTAATGTACACTGATACAAACCGTCATGTGAAAATTTGGAAAATTTCAGCGGTATTTGACCTTTTGAAGACATTTAAGGGATTTCCTCGCCATTTAATGACCGTAATTCAAATTTGAACTAGATGTACATGCAACGGCTAACCAGAACAGTTTGAAAAATCATATTTGTGTACTTGTGTGCGAGTTAATTCCATGTGCAGTAAATTAGAAGGAATTTTCAAACATATTGGTCTCACGGCATGGACACATGTACATGCATGGAGTGCCATGACATTTAAATTCCAATAAATTAAAAAATGATAAGGAAAACACGAAACCTTGCTTGATGTAATGCCATGCCACCAAGATGATGTGGTACAAAAATTGGCTTGTTTGACGAAAGTTTGGACACACACCCCTCACAAACCCGAGCAACTCACTAGAAGACTCGTGGTTCCGAGAGGGAACAGGGCATGTTTTATGACGAACGGCAGATAGCTTCCTGTTACGGCCTTCATAATTTTTCTACATGTAATGTGCACTGATACAAACTGCCATGTGAAAATTTGAAAATTTCAGGGGTCATCTGACCTTTTGAAGACATTTAAATGATTTCCTAGCCATTTAATGATCGTAATTCAAATTGGAACTAGATGAACATGCAATGGCTAACCATAACGGTTTGAAAAATCATATTTGTGTACTTGTGTGCGAGTTAATTCCATGTGCAGTAAATTAGAAGGAAATTTCAAACATATTGGTCTCACGGCATGGACACATGCATGTACATGCATGGAGTGCCATGGCATTTTTATTCCAAAAAATAAAAAAATGATCAGAAAAACATGAAACCTTGCTTGATGTAATGCCATGCCACCAAGATGATGTGGTACAAAAATTGCCTTGCTTGATGAAAGTTTGGACACACACCCCTCACAAACCGGAGCAACTCACTAGAATGCTCGTGGTTCCGAGAAGGGAACTATGCATGTTTGATGACGAACGGCAGATAGCTTCCTCTTACGACCTTCAATTTTTTTCTACATGTAACATGCTCTAATACAACTGTCATGTGAAAATTTGGAAAATTTCAATGGTCATTTGACCTTTTGAAGACATTTAAGTGATTTTCTAGCCATTTAATGACCGTAATTCAAATTTGAACTACATCTACATGCAACGACTAACAATAACAGTTTGAAAAATCATATTTGTGTACTTGTGCGTGAGTTAAAAAATCATCAGACGATGTAAATATCTGGTATTCAAAAAAGAAAATGTAAAATCTAGCAAGACAACTGGCCCCACATGATTAGCACTCTATTTCGTGCCTCGAGGTTTGGAAGGTGAGTGGCGGGCTTTATTAACCAGACACGGTTCTGCATTGGGAAACGTCACGTATTATGTTCACACAGGGATTTTGCTACGGGAATCGTGTGTAATTCACACTACTGTACTCACAAATTCTGGCGACCGGCGCATGTACTGTTCCCGTCGATCTATATTCTGGCCGCCAATAAATACTACCTTGCCCATGTCATCCCCCCTGCATTCTCATCTAGATCCTCCCCTTGCTTGCCATCTCTCTCTGTCTCTCTCTCTACCTCTCTCTCTCAGATCTCTGCCATGGCGCCGCCAATCTGCTCACGCGCTGACGAGGAGTCTTCAACCCCCAAGGACGCTCACTTGAAGAGTAGCGACGAGGACACCTACACGCCGCCGAACAAGGTAGCACCGGACCCCCTAACTTTGGATTGGTTTTGGGGCCAGTACGATCTTTGTCTTTGGAAGTCACTACCGCCGGCTGAGAAAGCCAGGCAAGTGGCTTTCAAGAAAGAGATGGCAGAGGAGGATGCCAGGTACCAGGAGGCCTGTGAAGCCCGTGATGCCGCTTGGAAAAAGGAGGTCGCGGAGCTTGGGCGGCGGGCGCGTCATCATGCGAAGGAGGTGTACAAGACGGGTACTTCGCGAGCAAGGCCAGAGGCGCTAAGCGCCTTGTCGCTGCATGGAGCTGGACCAATAAGCTCTAGTGTGCCACCGACGAGGATCTCCGGTGGGCTCCCACCGAAATGGCAAGATCGTTCGCGCGCGTTCGCCTGCAAGAGGCAGATCGGCATGTCAAGCACTGCGAGGCTGAGGATGCGTAGTACTGCCTATGCTCTGGGAAGACGCCACACGACAGGAGATGCTGGCGAAAGGCTGCCGGAATACTGTCCCCAGGAGGAATTATTAGTTTTAGTATTGTTCGTTTTCAATTTTATGCATTGTACCTAGTAGTTAAGTATCATCACGTATATGTGATGATATTATATATATTCTGTGATGAACTAATGAACAATTAATATTATATATATTATGAATTCCATTTTCTATCTGTTTTTGCATACTAATTTGAATCTATCTGTTATCATCCACATATACAGAATGGAAAGCGTATAAACACACATTGAAACATAACATATAAGAACGGAAAACAGAGTACACACATTAAGATAGAGCAATAATTAGAGAAATAGTATGATTGCTGTGAATACATAGCTATCCACATCGAAACGACTCAACAAAATAAAACGCGTCCATGAGACCATGACCAACAACCCTTGCCTATGGTAGCTCTTGGCTCTGCTTAAACTCATGCTGGCGTTCACCGAAGTGGTCGACACGCTCGCGGTACATTTGGAGTGTGATCGAGCTCCAAGTTGGCTATTTCATCAGAGATCACCACCTCGAGGATGTGACAGCCATGTTCCTCTACTACGCCCAGGTGGACACCTGGGCCAAGGAGGCGGTCGAGCCAACCGACCGGCGCATTGGCATCGAGCGGGCCACGGACAAGGCAAATGGCGTGACCCATGCGGACGGCATGGCGGGCATCCGACACAAGTATGGCGTGGCTGGCCTCTAGTGCAAGTACGGCATAGAGGGCCTATGCCCACTCCTGGCGAGGTATGGGGGTACTGATGGGACATGTACCCAGCTGCGACGCCCTATCGACAGCTGGCAAGCACCGATGGATCCGCAATTGTTGTGCGATGCGCCGCGCCTCTCGCTCTACGGTGAGCCGCAACCTATCAGCGTGGACGCGATGAGCTTGCTCGGCGTCGCTCCATCGATCATGTTGTGCGGCGAGCTATAGCCTCTCGGCGCTGACATGCCTATCTTGATCCGTGGCGCTGAAGCGCCATGTGCCAAAGGTCTGCTCAACCCTGGCGATGACGCGCATCATGGCGTTGTCCATCGCGTTGCTAGGTAACGCCATGGCCTCAACGGGCCATGGCGCCTTCCGGTTTTCCTCGTCGATGAGGTTGATGGCAGAGGTGCTGCTTTGGTGTGTTGGCATGCTTGGAAAAGGTGGATGTGCTATAGACTGCACTTGTTGCCTCCGTGAATCGCGCTGCGCCTAGGTTTTGTTGGGGAACGTAGTAATTTCCAAAAAATTCCTACGCACATGCAAGATCATGGTGATGCATAGCAACGAGAGGGGAGAGTATGTCCACGCACTCTCATAGACCGAAAGAGGAAGCGTTAGCACAATGCGGTTGATGTAGTCGTACGTCTTCCCGATCCGACCGATCAAGTACCTAATGCACGGCACCTCCGAGTTCAGCACACGTTCAGCTCAATGACGTCCCTTGAACTCCGATCCATCTGAGCTTCGAGGGAGAGTTCCATCAGCACGACGGCGTGGTGACGATGATGATGTTCTACCGACGCAGGGCTTCGCCTAAGCACCGCTACGATATTATCGAGGTGGAATATGGTGGAGGGGGCACCACACATGGCTAAGAGATCAATGATCAATTGTTGTGTCTATGGGGTGCCCCCCTCCTTCGTATATATAAAGGGGGGAGGAGGAGAGGGTCGGCCAAGGGGAGAGGCACGCCCAAGGGGGGGCAATCCTACTCCAAGAAGGTTTGGCCCCCCTTTCCTATTCCAAGTAGGAGAAGGGGGAAGGAGGAGCTGGAGAGAAGGAAGGAGAAGGGGGGCCGCCACCCCCTTCCCTTTCCCAATTCGGATTGGGGCATGGGGACCGCGCGCCACCTCCTGGCCTCCCTCTGTCCTTTCCACTAAGGCCCAAAGGCCCACTCCGGTATATGCCCAAAACATCCCGGAACCATTCCGGTGTCCGAACATAGTCGTCCAATATATTAATCTTCATGTCTCGATCATTTCGAGACTCCTCGTCATGTCCGTGATCACATCTGGGACTCCGAACTATCTTCAGTACATCAAAACACATAAACTCATAATGTAACTGTCATCTATGGGTTCGATAACTATGTAGACATGACCGAGACACGTCTCCGTTCATGTCGGGGTGAACTGATCCTCGAACACCTATGGGGCCGGCGGACCGGACCCATTTCGGTTCGGCGGGGGGCGGAGATCGCACGAAGAGCAGATCGAGGCGAGGCACACGAGTAGTTTACCCAGCTTCGGAGCTCTCCGGAGAGATAACACTCCTACTACTGCTTGTCTGGTTGTATTATCTGGTGTTCTTGCTCTCCAAAGCGAGAGTGTGATGTTCTCTGGGCTACCAATGGATCGAAGCAAACTGTCTGAGGCCCCGTACCGAACGAGCCGAACCGAACCCCCCCTACGTTGCGCATGGGCCTCCTTTTATACACTAAAGGGTTACCGACAGGTGGCAACGCAGAGGAGGGTAAAAACGTAAAAGGCGAGGTAGTTGATACAGTTGCTTGTACAGTGCACCCTACCTAACTCTGACGGCAGGGGACAAGGGCATTAAATTCCCGTCTGAGTCGCCCGAACAATGCAGAAAAGGACCGTTAGGGGCGCCACCGTTCGCCACGATGGTGATCTTGTCAGCTTCGCATGCCACTGCGCACCGCTGGCTGCACAGCCTCCCGCCACGCGCGCCCGGAGAGGCCCCCAGAGTGACACATTGGTGGATGCGCTAGAGCGTGGACGCAGAGTGGCCGCCTGCCGCGGCAAGCGCCTTGCCGCTGCTGTTATCTTGTCGGGTCCGGAAGCTTGTCGCTCACTGGGCCTCGAGGTACCTTGGTTGGTCTTCCTGGCAAGCTCCTCTTGCCGGGGCCTTGTCTCCTTAGCTTAAATACTTTGTTCTTGGATGGCCCCAAGGGAACCATGGGGGATCTTGGCGATCACCCGGCAAGCCTTTGCCGCGGGGTGCTGCAACTGCCTGTGCACAAGTTCGGGGTACTAGGGTACCCCTATTCTAGTACACCAACAGGAGCCCCCGGGCCTGGGCCAGACACGGTGCCGAGTGCTGTTGGGCCAGGCCCAAGTCAGGGCACGGGCACACGCGGGCTGGGCCACGCCAAATCTTGTTCCTTATCCACCGCACTCTCCCATAACGGCACGCGTTGAATGCGGCATCGTGGGAGAGATCGTGGGTGGTTGTTTATTCGGAAGGCCGAAACGTCCGCCCCGTCCCTCTTTATAAGCAGAGGAAACAGGGGCAGTTCGTCCCTCCTTGCTGGTTGCTGCTACTCTTTCTTCACAAACTCCGTCGCTCCCCCCTTCTTCTCGAAGCCGAGAGAGCTGCGTTCCGCCCCCCCCCCCCATTGCCACCAGCATCACCACGCCATCGACCTTCTCCACCACCTCCGCCATGGCCCCGAAAGCCGACAAGGGAAAGGGCGTGAAGTCGGCTGAGGCGCAGCGGCTCGCGGCGCTGCGGAAGGAGCGGGCGATCTTCACCCCCCAGCTCGGCGTGCAGGAGCTGAGGGAGTACTTCTACCTCTTTTGGGCGACGGAGACGCATGCGCATCCGCGCACGAGGGTACTTCCGGCCGCTGCCTCGAAGTCGGCTCCAAATGGGTACCCGTTCTTCCCACTATTCTTCTATTGCGGGCTCTGCCCGCCCTTCTCGAAGTTCTTTTGTGACATTATGAACACATATGGCTTCCGCCTCCTTGACTTCACCCCCAATGCTGTCCTGACCATGGAAGTTTTCGCACACTTGTGCGAAAACTTTGTCGGAGTCCTCCCTAGTGTAGCCCTTTTCCGCCATTACTTCATGCCTCGGGTAGAGAGAGGAGAGCCGCTTGCCGGAGGGATTGCTTGGATCTCAAGAGTCGGCAAGAAGGATGCGTACTTTGAGGGTGAGCTCCGCAGCAAGTGGGAGGAGTGGAGAGCGGAGTGGTGTTGGATCGTCGAGGAGGATCCACAGCCCTTCACCGCCGTGTGCCAAACTCCAATCATGCGCGGCAATGACTGGAGCAACGTGGCCCCGGAAGACGAGAGGCTGAAGATCGCCATCACTAGGATTCTTCGCCTCAGGCTTGCCGGGCTCACCGTAGGTGCTGTCGGGGCAGATTTCCTCCGCCGCCGCATTGCCCCCATGCAGGAGAGGAGGAGGCCCGCCTGGGAATTCAAGAATTCGGTGGACATCATGAGGCTGCGGCCGGGCCTCAACTACAACTTCACCGTCTTGGAGTTGGATGCAATGCTCTTGGAATTATTCAAACGCAACCCCCAGCACCCATTCACACTGCCGAGGGGCGTAGTTCCTTTGTGCAATAATTCTTCGCTTGACCGGATCCGCGCCATGATGCCGTTGTGTGATTCACACGACATCATCCCAACTTGGCAAGAGCCTGCAGATGACGTTGTGCAAGCGTTCTTCGACACCTTGGAGGAAGTGCCAGTCCGTGCCGACGAGCGGAAGAGCCTCACCCGTGACACCACCGACGAGGAGCTGCAACTCATCGCTACTAGGGCAGAAGAGGCTGCGGCCGCAGCTGCTGCGGGTGTGTTTGGGTTCACTGTGGAGGAGGCGGAGGCTGCAGAGGCGGCAAACCTTGCCGAACGCGTGGAGTTCATGGGCGAAGAGGAGCCTGCCGGTTTTGAAGCCGAGTCAAGCGAGGCCGGCGAGGAGGAAGCTGAGCCTTCAGAGAGCTTGCCGCAGGCAGAGCCCCCGGCCCCGCCAAGGAGGCGCCTTCGCAGGGCCGGGGACACAGCGGGGCGGCAGCCAGCTCCACAGCCACCGAGCCGCACGACGCGCTCTACCGCGGCAAGCAATGTTGCCGCGGGAGCGCCTCACGCAGCAGCGGCAACTGGAGCGGGATCTTCCCGGGCCACCGCCACTGCCCCCGCCAAGCGGGCAAGGGATCCTACTCCTCCACCTCGCCGCACCGGAGGAGGGCCGGACTTCGATCTTTCCGCGCTCAGCTCCGACGAGGAGGAAGAAGAGTGAGTTTCTTTGGTGCCATTATAATCCTTCAATCTTGCTGTTTATATCTTGTATCTGACTTGCTCCAATCTGAACTCTTTTCTTTTCAGAACACTGGCCCAGAGAGCGGCGAAGAGGGCCAAGGCCGCGGTGATCGTCATCGAGGATGACCCCATCGCGTCGGCGGGAGGTGGGTCAGAGACCACCTTGACAGACCCGGCAATCACTCCTCGTAGCAGCCCCCAGCGCAGCCCCCAGCGTAAGTTCATAGTTTAGCCTTCTGCTGTCGGGCGCGCTTGAGTGCTTTTTCCTTTGTTGATATCTTGCTTGTTGACTTGTGCAGGAGCAGAGCAGCCTCATCAGGAGCGCCCGGAGGCCGGTCCCGAAGTGCCACCTGCTTCGACTGCGCCGCAAAGGGAGGAGTCCCCGGCAAGGGAGCGCTCTCCAGCAAGGGGGGACTCTCCGGCAAGGGACGGCACTGCTGATCCTGCGGCGACCGAGGCCGCAACTGAAGATCTTGGCGCAGGTAATCCACTTGCCCAAAAACTTTCCCTTGGGTTCTGCTTCTTTCGTTTTTCCTTTCTTGGATTTTCTGATTGATTTTCCTCCCCTCTTCGTTCTTTAGACCCATCTTCGGCTGAGCCAATGGAGACTGAGGGCGCCGGCGAGGAAGGTGCCGGTGCTGATGTGACCGCCGGCGAGGAGGCCGCCGGGGCTGCTGCGGCGGAAGCCGGCGAGGGGTCGGGCGATCGCACTGACGACCCTAAGGCCGCAGGAGCGCCGGGCGCTGCACCGACTGCCGAACCCTCTGCCGCTTTTGCAGAGCCGGGCTCCGAGGAGCCCCAGTCCGGCGCCTATTTGAAGGCCGGCGACGACATCTTCATCAAGCTACCATGGGCGTCGAGCTCCAGGGCGCCGGTCGAGGGGCAGACTTTTGACGGGGAGGTGCTCGCCTCTGCTGGGCTGTCATTGGTCGACGCGCCCGGCAGCAGCAGCAGCGAGCCTGAGGAGGAGCAGCTGCTGCGGAAGTTGTTGTCACTCTACCGCACCCGGCAAGCCAAGCTGGCTTCCCGGGAAGCGCTTGTCGCGAAGGCGGGAGTTGACATGGAAAAGCATGCGGAAGAGCTCCGGAGCCAAAATCAAGAAACTCTTCGGCCCCTGGGGCAGGAGCGGGAGCGAGTAGACGAGGAGCGCACGGCCTTTCTTCTCGAGAAGGCCAAGGCTGAGGAGGAACAAAGGCTTGCTGCCGAGAAGCAGTACGCGCGGGAAGGCGAGCTAGTGCAGCGGAAGGCCCACCTTGTCAGCTACGAGGAAGAGCTCGCCGAGCGCGAGCGAGCACTTGGCGGGGCGCTCAAGGAGGCAAAGGACGCCGCGGCAACTGCGGAGGCCGCCAAGAAAGAGCTAGAGGAGAAAGTGGCGCGGCTGGAGGCCGATATTGGGAAGAGCGGCGAGGAGATTGCCGCCCTCAAGCGTGAGCGCGAGAAGGATGCTGCCGCCCACGGTTAGCTGCAAGGCCTTCTCGCTGAGAGAGGCAAGGAGCTCAGCGCCGCCAAGGATTCCAAAGCAGACCTGGAGCTGAAGCTGGCCACGCTGACGCAGACGCTGGAGGCCGCCAAGGAGCGGGAGAAGACCTTGGAGGAGAAGGTCAAGGCTGACGCGGCGCTGCGGGAGAGCATTGCAGTTACCCAGAACTCGTTCAGAGCCATGGTGGAGCACTGGACCAAGGGTCTGGTGAACACTGCCGCCGTCATCAACAAGGAGCTGGCGCAGCTGGGGATGGATGACTTTGGGTATCCTTCTGACGAGAGCCTTCAACCCAGCGCCAAGCTCAGTCTATTCTTTAAGGGTGTGGCGATGGCACTCCAGCGGCTCCGGGAGAGGATCCCGAAGCAGCTGGCCGACGAGTCACGCAAAATCTGCGCCGGGGTTCTCCAGAAGGTGCTGATGAAGGTAGCCTTCCGCAATCCAGGCCTCAGCTTCACCAACGTCCTCCGATCCTTGCCGCCTGACACCGATATGGATGCACTCAAGGCCCTTGTCGCACCCATTGTGGACAAGGTGAGCGAGATCAAGCGAGTCGAGGGCGGACGCGTAGATTAGGCCGCCCATTTCTTCTTTTCCCTTGTCGCTGCTAGTCATGTTATGAGAACAGTCTGTTAGAGCTGCGACAAGTTATCTTTGTAATATAACTTTATTTCTGTTTATCAATTGCAATGTTATTTCCTCTACTAGATTCCTTCCTTTCTATGTTATTACCCTACGCTTCTAGGGAACTTGTCGGCGCAGGCGCCCGAGCCGCGAGTGCTGAGTGCGGAACTTCAGCAGCCTGCTGGCGGCGCCGCTTCCAACAAGAAACCTTGTCGCGAATAGATGCAGCACGGTTAAGCTATTGAGCAGACTCGAAACAAAGTAAGGGCGCAACTAGCCACGAGTTGGTTCCTCCGCGCACAGGTTTTCCATACAAAGCAGGGTCGTTCGAGGAAGATAACTCAAAAATTTAAAAAGTGATTGCTCAAACTTTGGCAACTTAGCTTTTCTGTCATCTGCTTCCCGGTAAGGCAAGTCTTTGCTTGAACGACGCTTGGCCCACACCACAATCTTCTCCTTCCCCCCGGCAAACTTGTGTGCGAGAGAACCTTCTTTTCCCTTAAAAGAAAAAGAAAGAAGAGAAAATAATAATATGGAGCTCTTCGGCTCGTTACTGCTTACCGGATGTAAGTGCTGCACAAAGTGTCAGATAATCACATGCAAGAAAGGAATTAACGCATGAAATGGATAGGCTGTGCGGAGCACATGGGGTTTTACTTATGCACGGGATCTGCGCCCGGCTTTGTACAAAGGATTACATGCAACAGCGGCAAGACTTGTACAAAAGGTGGTTGCCGGAACGGGTTCCGGCAACCGCGCCTTATGGGAAAAACTTACGAAGATGTTCTATGTTCCAGGAGTTGCTCACTGGAATGCCATCTTCGGTCTCAAGGCGGACAGCGCCAGGCCTTGTGACTTGTCTCACCCGATAAGGGCCTTCCCACTTCGGCGTCAACTTGTTGGAATTCTTGGCGGACTGAACGCGCCGAAGAACAAGGTCGCCTTCCTCGAAGCTTCTGGCTTTAACTTTGCGGCTATGATAGCGGCGCAAAGCTTGCTGGTATCGAGCAGCTCGTACAGCAGCCTGAAGACGATCTTCGTCAAGGAGCAGCGCGTCGTCTTGCCGCAGCTGTTCTTGCTCAAGCTCATCATAAGCGAGCACTCGAGGTGATCCGTATACGAGTTCTGTGGGGAGAACTGCCTCTGCTCCATAGACTAGAGCGAAAGGTGTCTGGCCAGTGGCTCGATTTGGCGTCGTTCTGATCGACCAAAGAACCACCGGCAGCTCCTCGATCCAGTTCCTTCCGCACCTGTGCAGCCTGTCGAAAGTTCTGGTCTTGAGCCCGCACAGCACTTCAGCATTTGCCCTCTCTGCTTGACCGTTGCTTCTCAGATGAGCAACAGAAGCGAAGCAGACCTTGGCGCCAAGGTCTTGGACGTACTGCATGAAGGTGCGGCTCGTGAATTGCGTGCCGTTGTCGGTGATGATCCTGTTAGGGAATCCCGAAACGGCAAACAATCGACCTGAAGAACTTGACTGCTGACTGTGCTGTCACCTTCCTCACTGGCTGCACTTCCGGCCACTTTGTGAACCTGTCGATTGCGACGTACAAGTACTCAAAGCCCCCGACAGCGCGGGGGAAGGGGCCGATGATATCGAGCCCCCAGACCGAAAATGGCCAGGATAAAGGGATCGTCTGGAGAGCTTGAGCTGGCTGGTGTATCTGTTTGGAGTGGAACTGGCACGCTTCACACTTGGTTACTTGTGCAGTTGCATCCTGGAGGGCTGTCGGCCAAAAGAAACCTTGCCGAAAAGCTTTGCCGGTAAGTGCTCTTGCGCCTACGTGGTGGCCACATATGCCTCCATGTATCTCTGCCAACAGCTTTTGTCCATCTTCCCGGCGAATACACTTCAATTTCACACCGTTGAGTCTTCTTTTGTACAGTATGCTATCGACAAACTGGTACATACTTGACTGCCGGGCTACTCTTTCCGCTTCTTCTTGCTCTTCGGGAAGTTCTCCTGTCTGAAGGAAATGGACAATCTGCTGTGCCCATGCTGGAGCTTGTGGCTCTACAACAAGGGCTAAAGGCACATCTGCTGCTGCGGGAACGTCCGCTTCTACGGCAAGGACATGCGGCCCTGCCGGAGCTTGATGTTCCACGGCAAGCTTGCTGGAGCAAAACTTGTCGGGAGCGTCTACTTCAATGGAACAAACCATAAGGCTTGCCGGAGCAGACTGCCCCTCAGCATCCTTGGTGTTGATCTTGGGGACTTTCTTGGCGGCGGCTTCGGGGAGCTCTGCCGGAAAGTAGTCACCAGAAACCAACTTCCTCTTCTTGCTTTGTCCAGTTGATGATGCTACGGATGGTTGAGTCAACTTAAGCACAAAGATCCCTGGTTCCACAGGTAACTTTAGTGCGGCGCACTTTGACAGGCCGTCAGCAATATCATTCTGAGCTCTTGGGATATGCTCCATTTGTAGGCCGTCAAAGTGCTCTTCTAGTTTCCTCACTTCATCGACATACGCTTCCATCAACGGACTCTGGTAGTTCTTGTTCACTTTTCGGACGACAAGCTGCGAGTCACCCTTGACAATGAGCTTCTTGATCCCAAGGTCTGCTGCGATTCTGAGACCGGCAAGTAATCCTTCATAATCTGCTGTATTGTTGGTTGCTTGCTCTTTGGGAAAGTGCATCTGGACTATGTACTTGAGGTGCTCTCCGGTGGGTGCGACAAGCAGCACGCCTGCACCGGCGCCTTGCAGCGAGAAGGCACCATCAAAGCACCAGAGTACCTTGATCTAGCCCCCTGCAGAAGAGAACTGACAAAGTAAACTGGGCGCTGCACCATTCTCCTTGGCATCTCATCATGCTCCTGCGCAAACCCATGTTTGTCGGGACCAGAGCTTGTCGGCGAAGCCCCCTGCTTGTTGCTGGATGGACCTGCCGTGGTTGCTGGCTCATCATCCGCCTCTCTCTCCGCCACTAACGCAGCATTAACCACTTGATTGGTTGCTGCTATATACAGCAGCAACTTCTCTTGCGGCTTAGGTGCGACAAGCGTTGGAGTGGAGGACAGGTATCTCTTCAAGTCCTGCAGCGCAGCCTCCGCTTCCGGAGTCCATTTCATTGGACCTGCCTTTTTCAAAATTTTGAAAAATGGCAGGGCGCGCTCAGCAGATCTAGAGATAAACCTGCTGAGAGCAGCCACACAACCGGCAAGCCTTCGTACATCCTTGACGCGCTTTGGTGCTTCGATCTGCTCGATGGCTTTGATCTTGTCGGGATTGGCTTCAATTCCCCGCTGAGACACGAAGAACCCGAGAAGCTTGCCGGAAGGGACTCCAAACACGCACTTCTCGGGGTTAAGCTTGAGGTTGATCTTGTGCAGGTTTGCAAATGTTTCGTCTAAATCTTGAATCAAGGTCGCCTTGCTCTTGCTCTTGACCACTATGTCATCCATGTAAGCTTCCACATTTCTGTGTATTTGTGGCTCAAAAGCATGGTGAACTACCCTTGCGAATGTTGAACCAGCATTCTTCAAACCGAAAGGCATCCATACGAAGCAGTACGTGCCACACGGGGTGATAAATGCGGTTTTCTCTTCATCCTCTTCGGCCATGAAGATCTGATGATATCCTGAGTATGCATCAAGAAACGAAAGAAAATGACATCCGGCTGTGGAGTCAACAATCTGGTCAATACGCGGCAAGGGAAATGGGTCTTTGGGACAAGCTTTATTAACATCAGTGAAGTCAATACAAAGTCTCCATTTCCCATTAGCCTTGCGCACAACAACAGGATTGGCCAACCAGGTGGGATGGAGTACTCCTCTGACAAGGCCTGCTGCTTCCAACTTCTTGATTTCTTCTGTGATGAATTCTTGGCGCTCTACTGCCTGCTTCCTGACTCTCTGCTTGACGGGCCGCGCATGAGGACAGACGGCAAGGTGGTGCTCAATCACTTTCCTGGGAACACCGGGGATATCAGACGGTTGCCACGCAAACACGTCGACATTCACCCGCAGGAAAGCAACGAGCGCGCTTTCCTATTTGGGGTCAAGAGTGGCGCTGATGGTGAAGGTACCACCAGTGCCATCCTCCTTGGCGGACACCTTCTTGGTCTCAGGTGAAGCTGCCATTGCTTTCTTACACTTGCCGGTGGAGCTTGATGGTGCGTCCTCGACGGTAGTGCAGCACTCCGAGGAGGTGCGCTTGCCGGAGCGGGCATCAGAGCTCTTGCCGGACTTGGTCTTCTTCTTCCCCCCGGGAGCTTCAGCAGCAAGTGTCCTCCGTTCTGCTACAGTTGCTGCTTCTCGGTAGATCTTATCGGCACAGATAAGAGCATCCTTCTTGTCGCCAGGGACAGAGATGACACTTATTGGGCCTGGCATTTTCAGTACGTTGTATGCATAGTGAGAGGTTGCCATGAACTTGGCGAGTGCCGAACGGCCAAGGATTCCATTATAAGGTAATGGAATGTCGGCAACGTCAAACGTGACCCTCTCAGTCCTGAAGTTCAGCTCACTGCCAAATGTTATCGGCAACGTGATCTTTCCCTTTGGCTTGCTCCTTCCCGGGTTGATTCCTTGAAATGTGTCGGTCTCTTCGAGCTCGCTGTCAGGGATCTGGAGCTTCTGGAGCACCACGGAGGAGATCAGGTTCAAGCCGGCCCCGCCGTCAACTAGCATCTTAGTGACCTTGAGGTTGCGGATTGTTGGTGAAACCAACATCGGCAAGCACCCGACCGCAGTTATGCGATCCGGGTGGTCCTCAATATCAAAGATGATAGGCGTGCCGGACCATTTCAGAGGCTTGCGTGACTCGACGGGTGGTTCTACTGCATTATCTTCCTGCACCCACTGTTTGAGCTGGCGGTGCGAGGAATGCAGAGAAGCACCACCGTCAACGCACAGGACCTCTGTGGCTTTCTGGAACTCCTGCTCATCAATCTCCTCATCATCCATATCTTCATCGTCGCCGTCATCTTCATCCTTGTCGCGGCCGCGAGGAGGTCTGTCTCCTTGCCGCTGCTTGGCCTTGCCGCGGCGTCCTCCTCGGCCGGGACGTTTCTTGCCGGATCCACCAGCTCCTTCCTGGGCCTTCTCTTTGTCGCACCGCTCGTATTCAGCTTTCTGTTGCTCAACAAGCTGCTCGACTCTCTTATAGTTCTGAAGATCATGACCCTTGGTGCGGTGAATCTTGCAATACTGCTTGTTGGTGCTGTCCTGCTTGTCGGCGACCGCTGCCTCCGCGGAAATCTCCTTGCCGGAGTCACCAGCTTTGGCTTCCTTGGCACCGCCACCGTGGTCGGACTGCTCAACAACTAGCACTTCTTTGCCTTTCCTCCTTCTGTTGTTCCGCCGCCGGTTTTTCCTTGTCGGGGCAGCATCTTCACTGTCAGATCCCCCTGCTCCTATATTTTCTCCGGGGAGTCTCCTCCCTTCCTCAGCACGCGCGCACTTGTCGGCCAGTGCATATAACTCACTGACGTCCCTGATCTTGCACATCGCCATTTCCTCCCGCATCCTGCGGTTCCGCACGTTCTGATGGAACGCGCTGGTCACCACGGCAGGGTGGACGTCTGGGATGTTGTGCTGCACACTACTAAATCTCTGGATGTACTTGCGCAGGGGCTCCCCTTCCTTCTGGGCGAGCAGATGAAGATCACTCTCCTGGCCATGAGGCTTGTGTCCGCCTGTAAAGGCGCCGACAAACTGATGGCACAGATCAGCCCAAGAGGATATGGAGTTGTCCGGCAAGTGCATGAGCCAGGATCTGACATTGGGCTTGAGCACCAGCGGGAAGTAGTTGGCAAGGATCTTGTCATCTCGTCCCCCGGCAGCTTGCACCGCAATGGTGTAGATGCTGAGGAACTCTGACGGATGCGTTTTGCCGTCGTACTTCTCCGGTACATCTGGCTTAAAGTTCTTTGTACTGGGCCACTGGACTTGCCGCAGCTCACGAGTGAACACAGGACAACCTACCACGTACGGCAGATCACCTGGTTCCCCTGGCGCATGCATGTCGACAGAGGGCCTAGCGCGCTTGTCGGATTGACGTCGCGCTTCTCTTCAGCGCTCGATGCGGGTTCGAGCGTCTTCTTGTTGTCGATCATGAAGAACTTGGCGCTGATCGCGACGAGCTCGTGGATCTGATGATGCAGTGGAGTCGCTGTCGAGGTGGATCCAGCGAGTCGGCAATCTTGGCCTTCGGGGCGGTGATTGCATGGTAGTTGCACCTCCGCCCATTTCGTCGCCACCGGCTCGCGTCCGGCGGTCCTGCCGCGGCGGCGACGCGCTCGGCCACCATGGAGTGTCGCCGTTGGCGTAGCCAATGAGGCTCTGAATGGTGGCTCTCCATTCGTCGATCTTGTCTGACGTCGGAGGGTAATCTAGGAGAAGTTGAGCTCGCGCCAAGGCTTCTGCTGGGGTGGTGGGTGGCAGTGGCAGACGACGCGAGGAACGGGACGTGCTCGAACTTCTAACTCGTGCCAGCACGCTGGCATGCATGCTGGTCTTGAGCGCTCCGAGATCCACCAGCTTGGTCTTGGGCTATCATGCGTATGGCACTGCTAGTGCCATGACGCTGTTGATCTTGCGCCTCCTGAGAGTGGCGTGGAACATGTACAGTCGCCGAGGTTTGTGCAGCCTTGTTCTTGGACCTGGCGGCATCATGGGCTTCCTCGTCGACGTCTTTTCTTCCGCCGGCGTCCATCCCACCACTCGTTTGCTCCAACGGTGGTGGAAGTGACGTGGATGGAGCGACCGCCGCCGAAGTCTTCTTCTTCGGTGGCATGTTGATGAAGGGAATAAGGATCTAGCTCGTGTGAACGCCGGATCAGATTCACGCAATCTCGACACCCCCTACCTGGCGCGCCAAAGATGTCGGGGTGAACTGATCCTCGAACACCTATGGGGCCGGCGGATCGGACCCCTTTCGGTTTGGCGAGGGGCGGAGATCGCATGAAGAGCAGATCGAGGCGAGGCACACGAGCAGTTTACCCAGCTTCGGAGCTCTCCAGAGAGATAACACTCCTACTGCTGCTTGTCTGGTTGTATTATCTGGTGTTCTTGCTCTCCAAAGCGAGAGTGTGATGTTCTCTGGGCTACCAATGGATCGAAGCAAACTGTCTGAGGCCCCGAACCGAACGAGCCGAACCGAACCCCCCTACGTTGCGCATGGGCCTCCTTTTATACGCTAAAGGGGTCACTGACAGGTGGCAACGCAGAGGAGGGTAAAAACGTAAAAAGCGAGGTAGTTGATACAGTTGCTTGTACACTACACCCTACCTAACTCTGACGGTAGGGGACAAGGGCATTAAATGCCCGTCTGAGTCGCCCGAACAGTGCAGAAAAGGACCGTTAGGGGCGCCACCGTTCGCCACGATGGTGATCTTGTCAGCTTCGCATGCCACTGCGCACCGCTGGCTGCACAGCCTCCTGCCACGCGCGCCCGGAGAGGCCCCCAGAGCGACACGTTGGTGGATGCGCTGGAGCTTGGACGCAGAGTGGCCGCCTGCCGCGGCAAGCGCCTTGCCGCTGCTGTTATCTTGTCGGGTCCGGAAGCTTGTCGCTCACCGGGCCTCGAGGTACCTTGGTTGGTCTTCCCGGCAATCTCCTCTTGCCGGGGCCTTGTCTCCTTAGCTTAAATACTTTGTTCTTGGATGGCCCCAAGGGAACCTTGGGGGATCTTGGCGATCACCCGACAAGCCTTTGCCGCGGGGTGCTGCAACTGCCCGTGCACAAGTTCGGGGTACTAGGGTACCCCTATTCTAGTACACCGACAGGTCAATAACCAATAGCAGAACCTGGATGCTCATATTGGCTCCCACATATTCTACGAAGATCTTTATCGGTCAAACCTCATAACAACATACGTTGTTCCCTTTGTCATCGGTATGTTACTTGCCCGAGATTCGATCGTCGGTATCTCAATACCTAGTTCAATCTCGTTACTGGCAAGTCTCTTTACTTTTTCTGTAATACATCATCGCGCAACTAACACATTAGCTGCAATGCTTGCAAGGCTTATAATGATGTGCATTACAGAGTGGGCCCAGAGATACCTCTCCGACAATCAGAGTGACAAATCCTAATCTCGAAATACGTCAACCCAACAATTACCTTCGGAGACACCTGTAGAGCACCATTATAATCACCCAGTTATGTTGTGATGTTTGGTAGCACACAAAGTGTTCCTCCGATAAATGGGAGTTGCATAATCTCATAGTTATAGGAAGATGTATATGTCATGAAGAAAGCAATAGCAACATACTAAACGATCAAGTGCTAAGCTAATAGAATGGGTCAAGTCAATCACATAATTCTCCTAATGATGTGACCCCGTTAATAAAATGAGAACTCTTTGTCTATGGCTAGGAAACATAACCATCTTTGATCAACGAGCTAGTCAAGTAGAGGCATACTAGTGACACTCTGTTTGTCTATGTATTCACACATGTATTATGTTTCCGGTTAATACAATTCTAGCATGAATAATAAACATTTATCATGATATAAGGAAATAAATAATAACTTTATTATTGCCTCTAGGGCATATTTCCTTCAGTCTCCCACTTGCACTAGAGTCAATAATCTAGATTACACAGTAATTATTCTAACACCCATGGAGCCTTGGTGCTAATCATGTTTTGCTCGTGGAAGAGGCTTAGTCAACGGGTCTGCAACATTCAGATCCGTATGTATCTTGCAAATCTCTATGTCTCCCACTTGGACATGGTCCTGGATGAAATTGAAGCGTCTCTTGATGTGCTTGGTTTTCTTGTGAAATCTGGATTCCTTTGCCGAGGAAATTGCACCAGTACTATCACAAAAGATTTTCATTGGACCCGATGCAGACTCCTTCATCCAGACTCCTTCATTTGCTGCTTCCGAAGCAGCTATGTACTCCGCTTCACATGTAGATCCCGCCATGACGCTGTGTTTAGAACTGCACCAACTGACAGCTCCACCGTTCAATATAAACATGTATCTGGTTTGCGATTTACAATTGTCTGGATTAGTGTCAAAGCTTGCATCGACGTACCCATTTATGACTAGCTCTTTTTCACCTCCATAAATGAGAAACATGTCCTTATTCCTTTTTAGGTATTTTAGGATTTTCTTGACCGCTGTCCAGTGATCCACTCCTGGATTACTTTGGTACCTCCCTGCTAAACTAATAGCAAGGCACACATCAGGTCTGGTACACAGCATTGCATACATGATAGAGCCTATGGCCGAAGCATAGGGAACATCTTTCATTTTTTTCTCTATCTTCTGCAGTGGTCGGGCATTGAGTCTGACTCAATTTCACACCTTGTATTACAGGCAAGAACCCTTTCTTTGCTTGATCCATTTTCAACTTTTTCAAAACTTTATCAAGGTATGTACTTTGTGAAAGTCCAATTAAGCGTCTTGATCTATCTCTATAAATCTTGATGCCCAATATATAAGCAAGTTCACCGAGGTCTTTCATTGAAAAACTTTTATTCAAGTATCCTTTTATGCTAAGAAATTCTATATAATTTCCAATCAACAATATGTCGTCCACATATAATATTAGAAATGCTACAGAGCTCCCACTCACTTTCTTGTAAATATAGGCTTCTCCAAAACTCTGTATAAAACCATATGCTTTGATCACACTATCAAAGAGTTTATTCCAACTCCGAGAGGCTTGCACCAGTCCATAAATGGATCGCTAGAGCTTGCACACTTTGTTAGCACCTTTTGGATCGACAAAACCTGTTGGTTGCATCATATACAACTCTTCTTCCAGAAATCCATTCAGGAACGCAGTTTTGACATCCATTTGCCAAATTTCATAATCGTAAAATGCAGCAATTGCTAACATGATTCGGACAGACTTAAGCATCGCTACGGGTGAGAAAGTCTCATCGTAGTCAACCCCTTGAACTTGTCGAAAACCTTTTGCAACAAGTCGAGCTTTGTAGACACTAACATTACCATCAGCGTCAGTCTTCTTCTTGAAGATCCATTTATTCTCGATGGCTTGCCGATCATCGGGCAAGTCAACCAAAGTCCATACTTTGTTCTCATACATGGATCCCATCTTAGATTTCATGGCCTCAAGCCATTTTGCGGAATCTGGGCTCACCATCGCTTCTTCTTAGTTCGTAGGTTCGTCATGGTCTAGTAACATAACCTCCAAAACAGGATTTCCATACCACTCTGGTTCACCTACGAGGTTCAGTAACAACTTGATCTGAAGTTTCATGATCATCATCATTAACTTCCTCACTAATTGGTGTAGACGTCACACGAACCGGTTTCTGCGATGAACTACCTTCCAATAAGGGAGCAAGTACTATTACCTCATCAAGTTCTACTTTCCTCCCACTCACTTCTTTCAAGAGAAACTCCTTCTTTAGAAAGGATCCATTCTTGGCAACAAATGTCTTTCCTTCGGATCTATGATAGAAGGTGTACCCAATAGTTTCCTTTGGGTATATATCCTATGAAGACACATTTCTCCGATTTGGGTTCGAGCTTATCAGGTTGTAGCTTTTTCACATAAGCATCGTAGCCCCAAACTTTAAGAGATGACAACTTTGTTTTCTTGCCAAACCATAGTTCATAAGGTGTCGTCTCAACAGATTTTGATGGTGCCCTATTTAACGTGAATGCGGCCGTCTCTAAAGCATAACCCCAAAACGATAGCGGTAAATCAGTAAGATACATCATAGATCACACCATATCTAGTAAAGTACGATTACGCCGTTCGGACACACCATTACGCTGTGGTGTTCCAGGTAGCATTAGTTGCGAAACTATTCCGCATTGTTTCAAATGTAGACCAAACTCATAACTCAAATATTCTCCTCCACGATCAGATCGTAGAAACTTTATTTTCTTGTGATGATGATTTTCAACTTCACTGAAATTCTTTGAACTTTTCAAATGTTTCAGACTTATGTTTCATTAAGTAGATATACCCATATCTGCTTAAATCATCTATGAAGGTGAGAAAATAATGATACCCGCCACGAGCCTCAATATTCATTGGACCACATACATCAGTATGTATGATCTCCAACAAATCAGTTGCTCGCTACATAGTTCTGGAGAACGGCATTTTAGTCATCTTGCCCATGAGGCATGGTTCACAAGTACCAAGTGATTCATAATCAAGTGATTCCAAAAGTCCATCAGTATGGAGTTTCTTCATGCGCTTTACACAAATATGACCCAAACGGCAGTGCCAGAAATAAGTTGCACTATCATTATCAACTCTACATCTTTTGGTTTCAACATTATGAATATGTGTATCACTACTATCGAGATTCATCAAAAATAGACCACTCTTCAAGGGTGCATGACCATAAAAGATATTACTCATATAAATAGAACAACCATTATTCTCAGATTTAAATGAATAACTGTCTCGCATCAATCAAGATCCAGATATAATGTTCATGCTCAGCGCTGGCACCAAATAACAATTATTTAGGTCTAAAACAAATCCCGAAGGTAGATGTAGATGTAGCGTGCCGACGGTGATCACATTGACTTTGGAACCATTTCCCACGCGCATCGTCACCTCGTCCTTAGCCAGTGTTCGCTTAACCCGTAGTCCCTGTTTCGAGTTGCAAGTATTAGCAACAGAACCAGTATCAAATACCCAGGTGCTACTACGAGCTCTGGTAAGGTACACATCAATAACATGTATATCACATATACCTTTTTTCACCTTGCCATCCTTCTTATTCGCCAAATACTTGGGGCAGTTCCGCTTCCAGTGACCAGTCTACTTGCAGTAGAAGCACTTAGTCTCAGGCTTAGGTCCATACTTGGGTTTCTTCTCTTGAGCAGCAACTTGTTTGATGTTCTTCTTGAAGTTCCCCTTCTTCTTCCCTTTGCTCTTTTTCTTGAAACTGGTGGTCTTATTGACGATCAACACTTGATGCTCCTTCTTGATTTCTACCTCCGCAGCCTTTAGCATTGCGAAGAGCTCAGGAATCGCCTTATCCATCCCTTGCATGTTATAGTTCATCACGAAGCTCTTGTAGCTTGGTGGCAGTGATTGAAGAATTCTGTCAATGACACTATCATCCGGAAGATTAACTCCCAGCTGAATCAAGTGATTGTTATACCTAGACATTCTGAGTATATGCTCACTGACAGAACTATTCTCCTCCATCTTGCAGCTGTAGAACTTATTGGAGACATCATATCTCTCAATCTGGGCATTTGCTTCAAATATTAACTTCAACTCCTAGAACATCTCATATGCTCCATGACGTTCAAAACATCGTTGAAGTCCCGGTTTTAAGCTGTAAAGCAGGGCACACTGAACTATCGAGTAATCATCAGCTTTGCTCTGCCAGATGTTCATAACATCTGGTGTTGCTCCTGCAGCAGGTTTGGCACCTAACGGTGCTTCCAGGACGTAATTCTTCTGTGCAGCAATGAGGATAATCCTCAAATTACGGACCCAGTCCATGTAATTTCTACCATCATCTTTCAACTTTGCTTTCTCAAGGAACGCATTAAAATTCAACAGAACAACATCACGAGCCATCTATCTACAACAAACATAGACATGCAAAATACTATAAGGTACTAAGTTCATGATAAATTTAAGTTCAATTAATCATATTACTTAAGAACTCCCACTTAGATAGACATCCCTCTAATCATCTAAGTGATCACGTGATCCAAATCAACTAAACCATAACCGATCATCACGTGAAATGGAGTAGCTTTCAATGGTGAACATCACTATGTTGATCATATCTACTATATGATTCATGTTTGTCCTTTCGGTCTCAGTGTTCCGAGGCCATATCTGCATATGCTAGGCTCGTCAAGTTTAACCAGAGTATTCTGCGTGTGCAAAACTGGCTTGCACCCGTTGTAGATGGATGTAGAGCTTGTCACACCCGATCATCACGTGGTGTCTAGGCACGACGAACTTTGGCAATGGTGCATACTCAGGGAGAACACTTTTATCTTGAAATTTAGTGAGAGATCATCTTATAATGCTACCATCAATCAAAGCAAGATAAGATGCATAAAAGATAAACATCACATGCAATCAATATAAGTGATATGATATGGCCATCATCATCTTTTGCTTGTGATCTCCATCTCCGAAGCACCGTCATGATCACCATCGTCACCAGCGCGACACCTTGATCTCCATCGTAGCATCGTTGTCATCTCGCCAACGGTTGCTTCTACGACTATTGCTACCGCTTAGTGATAAAGTAAAGCAATTATAGGGCGATTGCATTGCATACAATAAAGCAACAACCATATGGCTTCTGCCAGTTGCCGATAATTCGGTTACAAAACACGATCATCTCATACAATAAAATATAGCATCATGCCTTGACCATATCACATCACAACATGCCCTGCAAAAACAAGCTACACGTCCTCTCCTTTGTTGTTGCAAGTTTTACGTGGATGCTACGGGCTGAGCAAGAACCGTTCTTACCTACGCATCAAAACCACAACGATAGTTCGTCAAGTTAGTGTTGTTTTAACCTTCTCAAGGACCGGGCGTAGCCACACTCGGTTCAACTAAAGTTGGAGAAACTGACACCTGCTAGTCACCTGTGTGCAAAGCATGGCGGTAAAACCAGTCTCGCGTAAGCATACGTGTAATGTCGGTCCGTGCCGCTTCATCCAACAATACCGCCAAACCAAAGTATGACATGCTGGTAAGCAGTATGACTTGTATCGCCCGCAACTCACTTGTGTTCTACTCGTGCATATAACATCTACGCATAAAAGCTGGCTCGGATGCCACTGTTGGGGAACGTAGTAATTTCAAAAAATTTCCTACACACAGGCAAGATCATGGTGATGCATAGCAACAAGAGGGGAGAGTATGTCCACGTACCCTTGTAGACCGAAAGAGGAAGCGTTAGCAAAACGCGGTTGATGTAGTCGGACGTCTTCACAATCCGGCCGATCAAGTACCAAACGCATGGCCCCTCCGAGTTCAGCACATGTTCAGCTCAATGACGTCCCTCGAACTCCGATCTAGCCAAGCTTCGAGGGAGAGTTCCGTCAGCATGACGGCGTGGTGACGATGATGATGTTCTACCGACGCAGGGCTTCGCCTAAGCACCGCTACGATATTATCGAGGTGGAATATGGTGGAGGGGGGAAGCGCACACGGCTAAGAGATCAATGATCAATTTTTCTGTCTATGGGGTGCCCCCTCCTCCGTATATATAAAGGGGGGAGGAGGAGAGGGCCGGCCAAGGGGAGAGGCGCGCCCAAGGGGGGGCAATCCTACTCCAAGTAGGTTTGCCCCCCCCCCCCTTTCCTATTCCAAGTAGGAGAAGGGGGAAGGAGGAGGTGGAGAGAAGGAAGGAGAAGGGGGGCCGCCGCCCCCTTCCCTTTCCCAATTAGGATTGGGGCAAGGGGGCCGCGCGCCACCTCATGGCCCCTGTCGGTGTCAAAATCGGCGGATCTCGGGTAGGGGGTCCCGAACTGTGCGTCTAGGTGGATGGTAACAGGAGACAAGGGACACGATGTTTTACCCAGGTTCGGGCCCTCTTGATGGAGGTAAAACCCTACGTCCTGCTTGATTAATATTGATGATGTGTGTTACAAGAGTAGATCTACCACGAGATCAAGGAGGCTAAACCCTAGAAGCTAGCCTATGGTATGATTGTTGTTCGTCCTACGGACTAGAGCCATCCAGTTTATATAGACACCGGAGAGGGCTAGGGTTAGACAGAGTCGGTTACAATGGTAGGAGATCTACATATCCGTATCGCCAAGCTTGCCTTCCACGCCAAGGAAAGTCCCATCCGGACACAGGACGAAGTCTTCAATCTTGTATCTTCATAGTCTTGGAGTCCGGCCGATGATGATAGTTCGGCTATACGGACACCCCCTAGTCCAGGACTCCCTTAGTAGCCCCTGAACCAGGCTTCAATGACGACAAGTCCGACGCGCATATTGTCTTCGGCATTGCAAGGCGGGTTCCTCCTCCAAATAATTTATGGAAGATTGTGAACACCAGGATAGTGTCTGGCTCTGCACAATAAATTCCAAGCACCACCGTAGAGAGAATAATATTTACACAAGTTCAATCTGCTGACGTACTTGGTGGCGTGACGTCACACCACTACCAAGCCTTTACTTGAATCATTTTTATTGTACCACCTCAGCATGTTTAGCGAAGCGGTTTCCTTGGCACGTCTTGTCGAAGCAGAGATCGTGTTCCCCTTATTCCAGGATTCTCATAAATACGGACGTGGGTAACCCAACCGCGCCCGTTGCCATGCCCCCTCCATCGAAGGCGGGTTCCAAATGTTCACGGGGACGGCTCTCGGTATTTTTCCTCTTTATAATGAGACCAAGGCCCGTTCTTTTTCTTCAATCCTCAATCGAATCCGCCCCTCGCCCCGAGTTCCAACACCGAGGGCTCCAGATTCAGGTACCTTCGACCTTCGACAATGTGCGGCTCCGACCTACGATGCTGGTGGATGCCCTCTTCCATCATGGAAGAAGACGTGCTAAAGCTGAGAGATGCCAGGTACTTGACCTATGAGATTTCGCATAGGTTGCCTGCCCGATGGCAAGTTATTCCTACTCCCGAGCCCGGCGAGAGTGTCGTGTTCGTGTCTCACCTCCGTTGGGGTTTAGGCTTCCCGATGGATCCCTTCGTGAGGGGGCTCATGTTTTACTATGGGCTGGAATTCCATGACTTGGCTCCGGAGTCCATCCTCCACATCTCATCATTCATTGTCGTCTGCGAAGCCTTCCTCCGCACTACCCCTCACTTCGGCTTGTGGCTCAAAACCTTCAACGTGGGGCCGAAGATGATTGAGGGGCGTCAGGCAGAGTGCGGCAGGGCGGTTATAAGCAAGAGGGCCGATGCTCCATGGCTCGAGGGCTCTTTTCAGGAGGAGCTTGGCTTGTGGCAACAGGAGTGGTTCTATATCACCGCTCCCAGGGGCAGCAGGCAGAGGCCGCCGCCCGTCTTCCGCTCGGGCCCTCCACAACGGCTGATGTCATGGGTCAACATGGGGCTTAACTGGGGGCCATCCAAAGACGTACCCCTGTTGCAGGACCGGATTCGAGGCCTCCAAGAAAGGGAGATTAATCTGGTCATAGTGGCACAGGTTATGCTGATCCGGCGCCTTCTGCCCTGCAAACGTCGCCCCCTCCGCCTGTGGGAATTTAATCCGGAGGGGTCACGAGCTCTCCAACACTTCATGGGTTTGACACCCGCGGAGATGTACAAACTGTTCTTCGGATCGCAAGAGATGCGTCTGGACTTGACCGAGGACACTGGCCTAAGCTGCAATCCCCCAGATACTCAAGTAAGTAGCCCTGTGTCCGGACATATTGTCCATTTATTTATCTTGGGTTTGCCTTTTAACCAGCTATCCCTTGGATAGCGCAAGCAAAACTGATACGGTGTCCGGCCCCCTCCCTAAGACCACGCCGGATCCCGTGTTAGTCAAAATGTTGGAGTTTGCGCCTTCGGAGGAGAGCGAAGGGGGGCACAGGGAAACTACCACCTCTGCCAAGGAGGCCTTCAATAAGGGGGGAATCGAGAATTCCTCCTTCTAGTGGGAGAAGAGGACCACTTCTGAAGACCCGGAGGCCAAGGCCTCAAAGCGGGGAAGGAAATCTGCGTCGGAAGGTCCTGCGCCGGGAAGAGCCCCGGCCGCACAGTCTCTCCAGAGGAGTCAGCCCTCCAGCGAGCTATAAGTAAAAAGGGGGAATTTTGTAATAGGGGACGCCCCTGTATAATTTCCAAAGGTAACTGAAGTTTTCACCTTGTAGTTCAGATCTCAGCCCATCTCAGCAGAGCTCATCTTCGAGGGGACCTTCGTCTGGAGATGATGGAGAGTGAGACGCCTCCATCTGCCGCCCCGTCGGGCGGGGCGGATGACCCTGAGGTGTCATCACGGAGGGTCTCCCCGAGTCCGGCGGGGCCGGAGAGTTCGGCACCCATTGGAGTATGGCCGGTGGAGCTGCAGGATTTGCTCAAGAGGGCGTCTATCTCAGAAGATCACCGCTCATTAATGAGTATGGTGATTGAGAGGATCTCAACTACCGAAAGTGGGTTGTATGAGGCCGTTGGAAGTTTGCTGACTGGGTTTGAGGTACGCAAAAAATGACATACCTTTTGACAGTTTTGCACATGGAGTGCGCCCTGTATAGATAGTAGCCCCTGAGACTTGGTATGCTGTCGAAAGCGACAGCGTGGCAAGGATCATAATCTCAGTTATAGAATGTCACCTTTCCTATGCAGGTGGCGGAACATTCGGTGGCCAGCCGGACCGATGGAGTTGCCGAACTGAAGAGGCAACTCGATGTTGCGGATGCGGACATCGCGCTGGTCAATAAACGACTTGACGAGTCGCAAGGTAGGTGGTTGCTCCTCGGTTGCCTAGTAAGGGAGCTGATGCCCGTTCCTTAAAATTTGTATGCTTGATGCAGATGGCGCCGCTGGTGTGGAAGACCTTCGAGCAGAGCTTGCTCGAGCCAAGGAGCAAGCCAGGAAAAGTGATGTGGCTGCCTCGAAGGCAGTGGAAGAGCTAAAAAGCCAAAAAGGCTGCTCTCTGCCGAAGCAGGGAGGAGATGGCCGGAATGGCCACGAAATTAAAAGATGCTGCCGACCACTATGAGGTTCTTGAAAGAGAACACCGAGCGGAGCAAGAGGGCCTGAAGAAGGCCGCCGCCGAAGCCAAGGATGCCCGTGGTGCGATGCGGGCTATGAAGGAGGAACTGCGTTAGGCCGGAGACATTGCGGTTGGAAAGCCCTTTCTACTGCGTAGGAAGTTTACGGATCCAAAGTATGCTCAGTTGGGCCAATTGTGTTGTGCGGAGGATCCTTATCTGTATTTGGCGGCGAGTGCGGCGGACGCAGTCGTGGACTTCCGAAGCCAGAAGCATCACGAAATGGAAGAGCTTCTCTAGTCTCAATTCCATAGTCCGGAGCGTCCACTCCCGTTAGCTGATCGGCTGGCTGAGTGGGCTGAGCTGAATAGATTGTCTGGACTTGCCATGACGGATGTGGTCGCTCATCTGTGGCCGGAAAGGCCCAAGCCGAAGAGTTATTTTGGCTTGCTGCAACAATTCCTTGGAGCGGTGCCGCATATCAAGGCGATGAAGCGGTCGGCATGCATAGAAGGTGCACGGATGGCTCTCGCCCGTGTGAAAACATACTGGGCGGAGATGGATGCCACCGCTGTTGCATCCCGGGGTTCGGACAAAAGCCGATTACCCGCCGAGCACTATTTTGAGGAAGTCCTGCAGGGCGCTCGTTTAATAGAGTCGCAGTGCTCGAAAGATGTATGTTTTAAATGACATGTATGATTTCTGAGATCATGTTTATAATGCAACGGCTTTTTATACTTGTGCGTTCAAGTATTGAACTATCTCCTGTGCGGCCATATATGTATGAATAACCTGAAAGTTGCAGTCTTTGGCTTCAGCCCCCACGCACATGGTGCGGGGGTGTTTGCAAAAAGAAAAGCACTTTTTCACACTTAATCCAACGTCTTGGTCCTTTGAAGGAGGTGATAGCATAGCAAACTAGGCAACCGGACTATAATGCTTTATCACTTTCACTTAGCCATAGGAGCTCGATGGTGGGGCTACTATATAGCCCCTAGAGGCACCGAGCTCTCCGAACTCGGGGCGCGTATGTGCCTGACCGGGAAGCGGTCCTTCGTCAAAGCGGAGGAATTCTAAACATTCCAATAGTCGATCGAGTGGTTGACCAGTCTCTTGCTATATCATGAAAGTCAGTTTTCGGCTTTCTCTACTGAGGTGCTCGCCCGGCCGAACCGGGGCACAATCGCAGTAGTTCTCCTGGTGCCGCATTACCCGATGGAGCGGAACGTAAGGCAGCAAAACACAGGAGCCGGGCAAACCCAACATTTGACCAAAGACATGATTCAGAGCTGATGCATATAAGGCCTAACTCGAGACACCGAACACTCCCTGAGGTGTTCGGTCTTTATGATACCGGGCAGAACAATGCCCTAAGCCCCTAGTGTCCAGGTACAGGCGGGAACTTCTGACGCGGCCGATGCCAAAATGCCAGCCTCCTCCTCGGTTATGGTAGAAAACCGGGGGATGTGTATCAACAAGAGACAGTAAGAAAGGTTTACGCAGGGTGTTAATCTAAAAAGAATCCTTGCAACGGGTCCCTACTGCACGTCTGCGCCTGTGCCTCCGTTGTGCTGTATCCTGGATGGGTGTAGCACATGCTTCATCTGTAAAAGAGAAGGACTTAGTTTGGAAGAAATATCGTGCGAACGTTGTATTTAAAATAAAGTATAATTTGGAAGATGAATAAAGTGTATACGTGTGGCCCCTTGTAAAGGGTATGCGGCTGGGAAGCCCCTTGTTTATTTACGCCGGACTCGCCTAACCATGTCCGAGGTCTGAATGACCTATTTTTAGGGGCTTTGACCTACAAGGTCGGATTAGTGTGTGGCTGTCAAGGCGTCCTCACGTTCTCCGTGGTCGAGGAACACTCAGAGTTACTCTTTAATGAAATTATGCCGCATGGACCGGGCATTTGAAGCGTAAGAGACGCATGATGTGGTATTGCGTTAAAGCGGGCGAAAGCTTCGCGTCCCAGTAATGTTTGAGGGCCACTGTTAGATGGGGCGATATGGAGAGTGAGCTTTTCGCGACGAAGGTTGTCGGATGAACCGAACACAACTTCTAGTGGTATAAAGCCTGTACAATTGGCTTAAAGGCCTGGCGTCACTCCTTTGAAGGAAGTGCTGCTACGGCAAATTTTGGTAGGGTCTATCCCCATTCTGCGGACGATGTCCTGGTATGGCAGGTGCCGCACTGTGTTTTCATGTTATCACATGAAGTGAGTTCACTGTTTTGACTTCTAGTGGGAAGGTCTTCTGTTTTCCGGCGTGCTGCTTGTGGGGTTCGTCGTCGTCTTCGCTTGGTGTGTCGAGCCCCTTGCGTTCGGCGTTAAGTCGGCTGGACTGCTTGAAGACCCAACAACCTCTGTGAGTATGGTTTGCAGGCTTCCCGGAGGTACTATGTATTTGACATAGCCTATCCAGAATTTTGTTTAGGTTGGATAGCTCGTTGCTGTTGTCCTTGAGGGGCAGTGTTTTATTATTCGGCGAGAGCTTTTGAATCCGTCGTTGACCGCTGTGCTATTTGGGCCATTTTCCTTATTCCGGCGCTGATCTTTTCTGCGTCGTGATTTCCCATTTCCATCCCTTACTTCGGATGTGCTCGGGTCGCTGGTGCTGCATCTAGCCAGCCAGCTGTCTTCCCCCGTGCAAAAGCGGGTCATGAGGCTTGTTAGTGCGGCCATTGTTCTTGGTTTTTCTTGGCCGAGGTGTCTTGCAAGCCATTCGTCTCGGACGTTCTGCTTAAAGGCTGCTAAGGCTTCGGCGTCCGGATAGTCGACTATTTGGTTCTTTTTGGTGAGGAACCTGTTCTAGAATTTGCGTGCTGACTCTCCGGGCTGTTGAGTTATGTGACTTAAATCGTCTGCATCCGGAGGGCGGACATAAGTCCCCTGAAAATTTGCTCGAAACGCATCCTCGAGCTCTTCCCAACTTCCAATGGTATTTTCTGGGAGGCTTTTGAGCCAATGCCGAGCTGGCCCTTTGAGCTTGAGGGGTAGGTATTTTATGGCATGGAGATCGTTTCCTCTGGCCATATGTATGTGTAGGATATAATACTCAATCCAGACTCCGGGGTCTGTTGTTCCATCATATGCCTCTATGTTTACGGGTTTGAATCCCGCTGGAAATTCATGATCCAGTACCTCGTCGGTAAAACATAGTGGGTGTGCGGCGCCCCTGTATTTGGGTGTGGCGTTGTCTTGAAATGCTCGGCAGGTTCTGTTGCTTCCCGGAGTCTTCTTTTTTGGCCCATAGATAAACCTGACCGGGTCATCCTTTTTCCGAGGATCTTTATGCTGACCGTGTGCCGGCTTGTGTGCGGCACCCGTTGCTGCTCTTAGCCTATCATCTAGTTGTCTATCCGGCCAGGTGGCCTCTTTCGTTTTTGACTGTGGGGGCTCTAAGGCCTCCTCGTCGAATTCGGGCAACAGCTTGCGCTTCGGGTAGCTCTTTGCCTGGCGACTAGCGCCATATTTATCTGCGGTATTGAGTACTTTGCTCCATCTCATTCTGAGTGCGTCCTCCGCTGTTTTGAGCTTCCGCTTTTGCTTCTTCAAACTTCTTGCAGTAGCGACGAGCCTTTTATGAAGGTTCTTATGCTCTGGTGATGTGTTCGGCGTGAGGTCGTCTAGGCTCTTGTTTTCGCCGGGGATGTGTTGCTTGTCCAGTTCGTCATATTCGGATGGTTGCTTGGTGGCATGTTCGCCGTCCACTGCTTCGCCCTGCTCTAAGGCCGGGTCCGTATGGGTGCCGTTTTTATCGAGGCGGGACTTCGGGCGGCGCTTGCGTCGCCGTTTTGGTTGTTTGTTGGTGGAGTTGTCCTTCACCCTGTCCTGTTGTTCCTCATTATCCCAACCGTCCTGACCGCAGTCCGGCCAAGGCTCTCCTGATAACGAGAGATACTTTAGCGAACTCAAGATGTCGCCGAAAGGTGAATGTTGAAAGATGTCCGCGGCGGTGAACTCCACGATCGGTGCCCAGCCGGATTTGATTGGAGGGGGCGCGGGAGGCTCGGAGTCCGGCGAGGAGTCCGGCTCCTCGGAGTCACGAGCTTTATGAGGGACAAGGTCAGTGTTCGGCTCTATCGCCGTAGAGGTTGCAGCCCCCGAGGTGGTGTCTAGCCATCCGTCCTCGATCTGCGCAGCCGCCTCCGAATTGAAGATCGGAGCGGGCTCGAGTGCGTCCTCCAGGGTACTGTCCGGCTGTAGAGCTAAATCATGCCCATTGTGACAGGACGGCGCACTTGGCTGTGGCTTGAATCCATCGAAGATCAATTCCCCGCGGATGTCAGCCGTGAAGTTCAAACTTCCAAATCTGACCTGACGGGCACGGGCATAGCTTTCGATCTGCTCCAGATGGCCAAGCGAATTGGCCCGCAGTGCAAAGCTGCCGAATACGAAGATCTGTCCGGGGAGGAAGGTCTCACCCTGGACTACGTCATTATTGATGATCGAAGAAGCCATCGAGCCTATCAGTGACGACACAGAGGAACTCTCAATGAAAGCACCAAAACTGAGGGAGTCCTGGACTAGGGGGTGTCCGGATAGCCGAACTATCATCATCGGCCGGACTCCAAGACTATGAAGATACAAGATTGAAGACTTCGTCCCGTGTCCGGATGGGACTTTCCTTGGCGTGGAAGGCAAGCTTGGCGATACGGATATGTAGATCTCCTACCATTGTAACTGACTCTGTGTAACCCTAGCCCTCTCCAGTGTCTATATAAACTGGATGGCTTTAGTCTGTAGGACGAACAACAATCATACCATAGGCTAGCTTCTATGGTTTAGCCTCCTTGATCTCGTGGTAGATCTACTCTTGTAACACACATCATGAATATTAATCAAGCAGGACGTAGGGTTTACCTCCATCAAGATGGCCCGAACCTGGGTAAAACATAGTGTCCCTTGTCTCCTGTTACCATCCGCCTAGATGCATAGTTCGGGACCCCCTACCCGAGATCCGCCGGTTTTGACACCGACAGCCCCCCTCTCTCCTTTCCACCAAGGCCCATAAGGCCCAATAGCTTCCCGGGGGGTGGGGGGGGGGTTCTGGTAACCCCCGGTACTCCGGTATATGCCCGAAACCTCTCAGAACCATTCCGGTGACCGAACATAGTCGTCCAATATATCAATCTTCATGTCTCGATCATTTAGAGACTCCTAGTCATGTCCGTGATCACATCCGGGACTCCAAACTATCTTCGGTACATCAAAACACATCTCATAATCTAACCGTCTTCTAACTTTAAGCGTGCGGACCCTACGGGTTCGAGAACTATGTAGACATGACCGAGACACGTCTCCGGTCAATAACCAATAGCAGAACCTGGATGCTCATATTGGCTCCCACATATTCTATGAAGATCTTTATCGGTCAAACCGCATAACAACATACGTTGTTCCCTTTGTCATCGGTATGTTACTTGCCCGAGATTCGATTGTCGGTATCTCAATACATAGTTGAATCTCGTTATCGGCAAGTCTCTTTACTCGTTCCGTAATACATCATCCTGGAACTAACTCATTAGCTGTAATGCTTTCAAGGCTTATAGTGATGTGCATTACCGAGTTGGCCCAGAGATACCTCTCCGACAATCGGAGTGACAAATCCTAATCTCGAAATACGCCAACCCAACAAGTACCTTCGGAGACACCTGTAGAGCACCTTTATAATCACCCAGTTATGTTGTGACGTTTGGTAGCACACAAAGTGTTCCTCCGATAAACGGGAGTTGCATAATCGCATAGTCATAGGAACATGTATAAGTCATGAAGAAAGCAATAGCAACATACTGAATGATCAAGTGCTAAGCTAACGGAATGGGTCAAGTGAAACACATAATTATCCTAATGACGTGATCCCGTTAATGAAATGACAACTCTTTGTCTATGGCTAGTAAACATAACCATCTTTGATCAATGAGCTAGTCAAGTAGAGAAATACTAGTGACACTCTGTTTGTCTATGTATTCACACATGTATTATGTTTCCAGCTAATACAATTCTAGCATGAATAATAAACATTTATCATGATATAAGGAAATAAATAATAACTTTATTATTGCCTCTAGGGCATATTTCCTTCAGGTTTCTGTGCAATATCGCTGGGTGGTGGGAAATAGGTGAGGAAATGGCGGGAAACGGTGGTGTGTTCATAGAACACCATCAATTAATGGAAACTTACAATATAAAGGAATATCGAGCTAGCACAAGAAGTAGATGATGATGATATGAACACGAACCACACTAGGGAACCCGCCAGTGATGACTTCATCAATCGCAAACGGTTGTACAGTAGCAAGCGTTTTCCCACAACACACACGGCTTATTCCATCACAAACATGTCAGATGGATCAACTATATGCCATGTATACACATTGTCAAAAAGTAATGCGGTAGACCTTCTTTAACATATGTTAAAAGATAAAATAAAAAATAAAAAACAAGGACCTCAAGGTTAAATTAGCTGAGCGAATGGGTCATTTCAGCCATTTAACCGATATGACTCATCATATCAGTTAATTTAACATCAACACAACTTCCCATCCAGTCACCGATCTGATGGCTACTCCAGCCTGAGCACACTTAACTTGAGAGTTCTCTTAGATGAGCTACTGGTGGAATAGCTAGTCCTTGCTAATATAGGATGCCTCTTCACATCCTTACGGCGTATCCGGATGACCGCCCATCCCCCAATGGCAAATACATGTTGTGTAGACAGAGCATATCACATACGTCTTATTAGAAGCAGTCGTCTGTGTTATTATCGGTCTTCGCACACATTTCTGATTACAGACCTGTTTGCCACGTATCACACACTTCTTGTTATATTGAACCATTTTGTTCTCTTGTCTCAATGCAAATAGTTCATCTGAGTGAACCGCATGCCATATATCGCACACACCTTGACCTGCCTAACCGTTTCTTTTGTGTTGCCTAATCACAAACAATTCACCCGAGTTAACCGTATGTTGTATATCGCACACACCTTCATTGGGCTACCAGTTTGTTTTGTTCCTCCTCATCGCAAACAGTTCATTGAACTGAACCGTATGCCCTTCATCGCACACACAACTAAAATCTGAACTCTGTTGGATGCAACCGTCATCGCAAATGTTTTGGACATTTTGACGGTTCTCTGACACCACTGTTTGCGATCATTGCATCACACACAGTTTCCTGAAGGGTCTCTGATCGTAGTGTCACGTTAGCAACATCCTGCAGTAGTGTGAGTCCATACACATCTTACTTGCTTATGCCAATCATCATGACATTAGTTTATATCGAATGGACATAAAACGTGCTTTTCTAAATGGTGAAATTGAGGAGGAAGTGTATGTTAAACAACGTCCCGACTTTGTCAATCCTAAGAAATCTGATCATGTTTACAAACTTCACAAAGCTCTTCATGGTCTCAAACAAGCTCCTAGAGCATGGTATAAATGCTTGACTAAGTTTCTTATTGAAAAAGGCTTTCAAATTAGAAAATTTGACTCTACACTTTTTACTAAAAGGGTTAATGGTGAATTATTTGTGTGCCAAATTTATGTGGATGATACAATATTTGGTCCAACCAACCCTCATTTTAGTGAAAAGTTTGGAAGGCTAATGTCGGAGAAATTTGAGATGTCTATGATGTGTGAACTGAAATTCTTTCTTGGTTTGCAAATTAAACAAGCTAAGGAAGAGCCACAAAGCTCAAGTTGCTTAGCAAAGCTCTCGTTAATGCTTGGCTTCCTAAAACCTCAACTGATAGCCTAGCAAGGGACAACAGTTGAGTTCCTAGCCGTGAATGAGTACCTTTGTTTCCCAAACAAAGTATACCAAGGCCTTATTCAAGAAGTTCAACATGCAAGAAAGCAAAGGTATGAAAACACCCATCCCTACTAGTGGACATCTTGACTTGACTAAGGATGGCAAACCGGTTGACCAAAAGGTTTACCGCTCTATGATTGGTTCATTGTTATATCTATGTGCCTCCAGTCTCGATATTATGCTAAGTGTGTGCATGTGCGCACGATATCAAGCGACCCCTAAAGAATGTCATCTTAAGGCTGTGAAAAGGATAGTGAGATACCTAAAGAATATCAAGCGGCCCCTAAAAATTACTGTATCAAATTTCATTTGGTATCAAGTTACATGTTTATCAATTTTTGGATACACAAGTGCTCTTCCTTGCAATACTAACCCATGTAGAAAGATGAACTCAAACTTCAAGTGATGCTCTCAACTCTTGATGGACTACATCAACCTTGAGAATCCAACACAAGTTCAACTACATGACCAAGATCAACACAACCCAATGTATGTTATTCCATCTTAGAGAAGCTTTGACCAAGTCATGAGTTAAAGAAACTCAATGAGATGTGAATACATCAAAGTACTTAAACAAAAAATGCTAACCCCATTTTGAGCTTAAATGATGAGTATGAACTATGATCAAGTGACTTCACTTGACTCCTAAGTTAATATACTCTAACATAGGTGACTTTGTCGCTGACCCCTTCTAGATGAAGTTATCAACTGTTTCTATGTTTTTTGTCTGTTGTTTTTGTCTTTCCTTTATCAAAAAAACTTCATCTAGATCTCTCTTCTCTTTTATGTATTTTCTAATTCACTGCAAATCTTTTAGTAAATTCCTTGAAAATTCTTGAGAGATTTAGTTTCCAAATGAGCCGAGTTGACAAAATGTTTAGTCTGTATTGAACTCGGTCTCTCCGATTCACACCTATCGGCCTAACCGAAGCACAAGGTATCCTTGTGAATACATCATTGGTTCAACCAACACGGTCTAACTCGATTGCACCAATTAGGATCTTTTGTGACTCCACCAACTCGGTGTCACTGATGAAAACGAATCAGCATTACTGACTTCATTGCTGAAGAAAACTTTTTGCCATTGCATCCTGCACATCTTCTCCAGCTCCGCTCAATGATTCTTATCCTCTACTCGCATCATAATCTACATGCTGCTTTTTAATGTGTCTCAATGACCAATCCTAATTGACTCATACTCCAAAAGATCCCTTCTTGGAAACTGATGTCAAAGGGGGAGAGAGAGAGAGCACAACAAAGGTTATCACATGGGAGAGAGAGAGACATCTTAGCCTTCCCAGATGCTTGTTGTCAATAGAGGAGAGAAGCCACATGTCTTCAAGAGGGGAAAGACATGTTAAGACTTGTTTGATTGAACCGAGAGACATCTTAGACTTCCCACATGCTTGTTTTCAATAGAGGAGAGAAGCCACATGTCTTCAAGAGGGGAAAGACATGTTAAGACTTATTTGATTTAACCATTTCTTGCTTTAATGGTTCTTGGTCTAATTTTCTTTTCTTTCTTTGCTCTGATTTTGTCTTCCCTACCTTCTCCTATTATCCAATACCAGATTCAGGGGGGGGGGAGTTCATAACCAAGGGAAGAAAATCTTTGGAATTCATTGCATATCTTTAATCTTTGGGGACATGTCCATATCCAAATGGAGTACTAAGTACTCACTGATTACATGTCATCCAATCTTGGTACTCTTGTGGTTTCCTGAATTTGCTTTATCTAGAGTGTTCTTGTGTTATCTAACCATATTTTCTCAAGATTATCTCTTCCAAAGCCAGCTCAAGACCACAAGGTAAGTATATGCATCATACTCATGTGCATGAGGATCTCTTGGTGCTGCACATATTGTTTGCAAGAAGGATTCATGAACATGAAGGTATACCTATTCTATCTACATCATTTGCTCTGATGCATATAGCCAAGATACATGTAACTCATTGCTTGCTCTGACATGCTTATGCATTCACATGTTCTTACATTTCATCATTACATGAATGCATACATGTAGGGGGAGCCTATGCATGTTACATGTCCTTCCAAAGATTTACCTGTTGCTATTCATATCTTTATCTAAAGCTTTGATCTATGTTGTCATCAATTACCAAAAAGGGGGAGAATGAAAGCATAGGTGCTCCCTGGGTTATTTTGGTAATCAATGAAAACATATCTCTTGTTGGACTAATACTTTTATCAAGTATATTTCAGATCAGTTCAACAATAGCGTGGCAAGGACAAGAGGATGTGGAACCCCTTCAAAATGCTAAGGACAAAGATTGGCAAAGGCTCAAGACTCTTCATTTTCAGTTTAGTGATCCAATATCACATTGAGTCCATAGGAAAGCCAATACTATTAAAAGGGGATGAGGTTTTGCTTAATGGTCTACTTGATCAAGTGCTTAGTGATATTGCGCCAAAAACCCTCAACCACTTTCTCATTGCCACATATGTCCAAAACCTAAAGTCAAACTCAGCCCCACCGATTTGATATATCTGGCGCCACTGAGTTCATTTGACATATCCATTGCCAGAAACCCTAATCAATTTGGTCACACTGATACGGATCTCGGTCTCACCGAGATGGCCTTGCAAACTCTCTGTTACCTACTACAATTATTTCAGTCTCACTGAAATGTGCAATCGGTCACACCGAGTTTGCTGGACCAACTCTCTATTTGATCAACTGTTAAAATTGGTCTCACCGAGTTTATGCGATCGGTATCACCGAGATGAGGTTTTTCCCTAGCCCTAGCACATCGGTCCCACCATGTTGATCTTTTCGGTCGCACTGAGATTCCTAACATTCACATTTTGAACTAAATCGGTCTCACTGAGTTTCTCTATTTGGTCCGACCTAGTTGGATCAAATTTGTGTAATGGTTGGATTTTGTGTGGAGGCTATATATACCCATCCACCCCCTTCTCCATTAGAGAGAGACATCAGAACGTGCGTACACTTCCACTACTCATTTTCTGAGAGAGAACCACCTACTCATGTGTTGAGACCAAGACATTGCATTCCAACCACAAGAATCCTGATCTCTAGCCTTCCCCAAGTTGCTTTCCACTCAAATCATCTTTCCACCATAGCCAAGTCTATGAGAGAGAGTTGAGTTTTGGGGAGACTAACATTTGAAGCACAAGAGCAAGGAGTTCATCATTAACATACCATAATTACCTTTTGGAGAGTGGTGTCTCCTAGATTGGTTAGTTGTCACTTGGGATCCTCCATCAAGATTATGGAGTTGAACTAAGGAGTTTGTAAGGGCAAGGACATCGCCTACTTCATGAAGACCTACCCAAGTGAGGCAAGTCCTTTGTGTGTGATGTCCATGGTGGGATAGACAAGGTTGCTTCTTCATGGACCCTTCGTGGATGGAGCCCTCCGTGGACTTGCGCAACCGTTACCCTTCGTGGGTTGAAGTCTCCATCAACGTGGATGTATGATAGCACCACCTATCGGACCACGCCAAAAATCTCCATGTATTCATTGCATTTGCACACTCCAATCCCATCCCTTTACTTTCTTACAACTAGCACACTTTACTATTTCTGCTGCCTATACTCTTGCCATGCTTGCTTGAATTGTGTTGGGAATGTTTAAAATTGTAATAATCTTCAACCTCAACTAGAAAATCATAAAAATTGCTACCTTTACTTGTTGAGGGTCTAATCACCCCCCTCTAGACACCTCTTCTTGATCCTTTCATGCATACATATGCACCAATAGATTGGTGGCGTATCTCAAAAGGCAACGCCATCACTCAGCCTGTAAAGCTGGCGTGCCAATTATTCCGACGCCAACACCATTTAAAAAATACAGTGCTGGCTTTGATGGAAAATGACGCAACACCAATGAAAGTTGTGGCTAGCCATTTTTCCACTAGTGTTAGCGGCATGGCCAGGCGTGGCTGCAACCGAGCGTTGAGTCGAGAGGGGCGCCGGCGGCCGAGCATGGAGACACCAGTTGGTAGGGGAGCTTGAATTGGGCAGCCAAGCTTCAAATTGAGATGGGGCGGCGGCGGAGCTCGAAACCTGCCGGCGACTGAGCTTGAGATGCGATGGGGTGGGTTAGCGGATCTTGAATAAAGTGGTTGCGAAGCTTCAAATGAGGTGGGGCGGGGTGACGACGCTCGAATTGGGCGGCGGGGAGCTTTAATCAGGCGGCTCCATGACAAAAAAGCATGGCAGATGCGATGGAGCCTCATCCTCCACGTGTGTTGGATGTGGAGCACGATGATGGCTAGATGTGAAGCCCGCTCAGATCCATTTGCTCTGCAACTTCTACTTGTGATAATGTTGGGATTTCCCTGAAGAGGAAGGGTGATGTAGTGTAGTAGCTAAAAGTATTTCCCTCGGTTAATAACCAAGGATTATCGTACCAATAGGAGATGCCACACAAACAAGATAAACTTTACCTACACACACACAAAGCAAATACTTGCACCCAAAGAATGCAAGAGGGTTGTCAATCCCTTTGTACTTGCCAATTACAAGGACTAAATCTGATTGTGGTAGATACATAAAATGAAAAGGAAAATAAAAGTAAATAAATTGCAGCAAGATATTTTAAGGGTTTCAGCAAATATAAAGTGAATAGACCCAGGGGCCATAGGGTCATGAGAGGAATCTCTCTCCTAAGCATAGCAACAGTGGGTAAACAAATTACTATTGGGAGATGGATAGAATAGCGCATAGTTATGATGCTTCTTCATGGCATGATTAATATATAGGCATTACGCTCAAGGAAAGTAGACTAACATCCATCTACATCTACTACTATTACTCCGCCCCTCGACCGCTATCCAACATGCTTGCTAAGGTATTAAGTTCATACCAAACAAAGTAATGCTTGAAGCATGACAACATAATGTAGACAAAGTAAGACCAATTAATATGTTTGAACCCCGTCGTTGTACTATTAGTGGCAAAAACAAAAATACGTGCCTTCCAACTCCTCCTCTCAGAGAGTAAGGACACCACAAGATTGTACATACTACCAAACACCTCTCGCACTGAAGATAAACCGACCTAATTGGCCTAAAGAGATAGATAGACCGTAGAGAATACAAGCCTATAAACACATAATAAATATCAAAAAAGACTCAATTACTTTCAAAGAATAATCTGTTCATACACCCACAGTTCATCGGATCCCAGTAACACACACCACAAAAGATTACATCAGACTGATCTCAAATGAGATCATTGTATTGGTAAAAACAATTTTTTTAATGTGAAATGCTACCTAACATGTCTTAGTCATGTAATTCATTTGCGGTATAAATATTGGGAAGTGCTGACTTACTAGATATCAAAATGATAATATGCAAAAGTGATAGAAAATAGTCATTACTCTTCAAAATGAACAATGCTAAAGATTGGTATTCCCTACTCAAGCATGGTATAGCTCGGTCTTCCGAACATAAAGTATAAATCATGAGTCACGCTGGTGCCAAACCAAGCAATTGTATCATACTTTTTTCACTTCAACTTTTTTTGGCTCCACTCAGTACATGAGCACAAGCCATGACCTTAGCACTTTCGATGGCAAAGAGAATGATGATAGGGGTTTATAAGGGAACAAAAAAGGTTGAGAAAGTCTCCCATCAACATGGCGGATTGTTAGGCAATGGAGAGGCCTTACAATCGATATCAAAGCAAGGAGTAGGGATTGCCATGCGACGGATGCACCAGAGCTTTAAGTGTATGGAAGCTCCCTATATGAAACTAACTGGGCGTGCATCCAACTTGCTCGCTCATGAAGACCTTGAGCATTTGAGGAACCTCGTCATTGGAATATATAAGAGAAGCTCTATAATGTGAAATTCGCACTACTATATTGAAGTGAAAAATCATGGAGACTCTCTATATGAAGAACATGGTGCTACTTTGAAGCACATGTGTGCAAAAAATGATAGTAGCATTGCCCCGTCTCGCTTATTATCCCAGTTTTCTCTTTTTAGAAAAATATCATGAACCTCATTGCAATTTTTTGAGAATTCATTAGCCCTCATCATTCTTTACCTCACTGGGAAAATTCTCTGATGATGATGACCATGACAATTTTAATTACTATTACAACTCAATAAACTGAAACAATATGATTATATGAATGCCTCTGGCAGTGTACCAGGATGTGCAACAATCTGGCGTAACATGTATAACAATGATGAACAGGTGGCTTTCGAACAAATATCATGTTAGCTTTAGATGATCATGCAAAGCAATATGACGATGAACACTCAAGTCATGTGAATAGTAACTATGGATGTTGCACAACAATATATCTCGGAATGGCTATGGAACATCCATAATAGGTAGGTATGGTGGCTATTTTGAGGAAGGATATATAAGGCTTATGTATGGAAGAGCGAGTCATTTCACGGGATTTGGATGCATCGACGAAGTTTGCGTCAAGTCTCGAGGTGAGAACGAGAAATGCATGTACCGAAAAGGCTAGCAAATCATGGATAGGTGGGAGTGCATATAGTCCACAAACTCACATTAATCATGAATAAGTCATATATTTATTATGGAAATTTCCTCAAAGAAAAGTACTACTCGCATGCCCCTAGGTAGGAGGTTGGGAGGAGTTAACCATCGCACGCCCCTGATATGGACATCACAAATGATTTCAATCAAGGATAAATTACGCTCCAACTTCCTGGCCATGCCATGACCAACATTTGAATGAATAGTACATAACAATCTTTAATATCAATAGTTTTACTAATGAATGATTATCAACTAGTAAACCTTCATATTATAACCTTAATACCATTAATCATACACATCATATATAGTGATCTACATGCAAGTTTTCATACTACCACCCTTGTATACCTATCATTTTTGGACCAAACATATAATAGTGCAATTTACCACCCTTGTATAGTGATCTACATGGAATTTACCACCTCCTATTCACCCTTGTATACCTATCATTTCTGGACCAAACATATAATATGTAAATGAAGCATGACTGTGAAAATGATTTCCATAAAATAGAACTACCATCATGCTCATAAGATATAAGTGAAGAACACGAGCAAATTGGCTTAACTCAAAAGATATAAGTGTAGCATAACGAGCATTCTGTAAATTAGGATGAATGTGTGTTTCTCATAATTGGTATGAGCAGGAAAAATGATTGTGAAAAAAAGCAATCAAAAATAAGATATAATACACGATGCTCCAAGAAAAACACATATCATGTGATGAAAATATAACTCCAAGTGATATTACTGATAGATTGAAGATGAAAGACGAGATGCTTTCCTGGGCATCCCCAAGCTTAGATGCTTCGATATTCCTTGAATACTACCTTGGTATGCCTTGGGAATCCCAAAGCTTAGGGTCTTGGTGGTCCTTATTCTTTGATCAATCGTCATCTCACCCAAAACTTGAAAATTTCAATCAAACAAAACTCAACAAAACCTTGTGACGTCCACTAGTATAATATACAAATCATCACCTTAAGTACAAACATAAATATATTCATATTTGTTCTTGCATAATACCTACTGTATTCTATCATCTCCATGACTTATACCCCCTGATACAATCCATAGAAACATCAAAATAAGCACACTATGCAATAAAAAAGAATCTGTCTAGAATAGAATGTGTAATGATCTGAACTAAAACCATACTTCTATAACTCTAAAAATTATAAAAATTAGGAAAACATAGGAAATATGTAATCCAATACCGTGTAAAAATTTAAGATCATACTAACGTTTCAGTAAAAAAATGTTAATTCAAGTACTGGACGCAAAAGTTTCTGTTTTTGCACAACATCAATTCAACAATCATCCAAATCATCCCAAAGGCTTTACTTGGCACAAACTCAAAAGAAAATATACAAACATGATCATTAGAATATCGAATATGATTCTGACAAACAAATGTAAAAACAAAAAATAAACACGACTATTGGGCTGTCTCCCAGCAAGTGCTATTGTTTAATGCCCCTAGCTAGGCATAATGCATAGTATTAAGTATTATCATGTTTAAAAACAATTCTATAGGTGGATATCATTATGGATTCATAAGGTGGTTTTATTATCTTTCTAGTGAAATGTTCCATTCCTTTCTTTAAGGGAAGTTGGAACCATATGTTACTTTCTTTCATATCAAATATTGCACCTATAGATCTCAGAAACGTTCTACGAGGTATTATGGGACAAGATGGATTACATTCAACGTCAAACACAATAAAGTCCATTGGCGCATAATTTCTATTAGCAAGAATAAGCACATCATTCACTCTACCCAATGGCTTTTTAATTGTAGAATCCGCTAATTGCAAATTTGAAGAATATTCATCCATATTAGTGAGACTTAGAACATCACATAAAGATTTTGGCATGGTAGAGACGGGCACATAAAGTATTACATTCATAATCTTTAATATTAAATTTAATTGTAGGTTCATATTGATCATGTAATCTCCTCGGTATGGACACTTCTAATTCAAGCTTTTCTTCATGAGCTTTAAAGAAAGCTTCTATGATGTATTCAGTAAAAGCTTTGTTTTGTTCATAAGAATTAGGTGAATTAATCATGGATTGCAACAAGGTCATGCATTCATGTAAGTGCATCTAGTGCCCCTTATTTTTTGTGTATTGAAGACTTATAGGTTAAGGGACTAATGTGTTTGTGAGTGTACACAGGTTATGTAAGTCTCTGAGGAGTTTAATATTTCCAAAGAAAGTCGACCCCTAAAATGAATGTCTTTAGTTGAAGACTTTGGTTTTCTTAAAGACTTTGAAAATGTGGAAATTGGTGTGACCTTGAAGACATTGATATTGATGCAAGGATTATGAAGCATGAAGACTTTTGTTTTTGTAGTTTCATTTTCTATTTCTTGAGTCATAGGAAACACCGTACTATTAGAGGGGGTCGAGGTAATAATAAGGAAAAGTTTTCAAGTGGTGCTCATCTCTAAGCCTACACATACCCAATCCTTCGAGTGAAGCATTTGGAAATCTCATACAATTCAGTCAATTTCTTTAGTGCTAGAGACAAAGATCTTCTGGTCTCTGTTGAATTTGTTCTGACTTAAGAGTTAGGAATCCATCAGTGTGGATTGCCTATAAGTGAGGAACATGATAGCCCTAAGGAATTTGAGAGCTCAAATTTCTGACCATTGATGTGCTACATGCCAACTGTCCCAAATATCTTATCCACCTAATGGTCATATCATTGAAGGGCATTTATGTCTTATCATGTCGAGCTGCTCCCTGGCTATAAATTACCGCCCCCTCAACCACTAGTTGGTTGGCTGCTCCGGGAGATAGATTGACACTTTTCATTTAGAGCATCCCATCCTCCAAGGACTTTGAGCGAAAATCATCAAGTGAGGAAAAACCCAAACCCAACACCTACAACCCAAAGTGATTGAGCATCGCTGAAGAGATTGTTCCTGTGTGGAACCGATTATTGTTACCTTTGAAGACTGTGCATCTTCCAGACGGTTAGGTGTCATGGTCTAGAGCAACCAAGAGGAATTGTGGATTACCAGGTGACAAAGTCTGTGAAGGTTTGGAAGTCACCTTGAAGACTTACCACGAGTGATTGGGCGAGATCTGTGTGATCTGTGCTCAAGGAGAATACGGTAAGTACTGTGTGTCCTGGGACAGTGTGTCCTTTGGTTCAAATACCAAGCCGCTCCAACTAGACGTACAACTGTCACAACGGTTGGAACTGGTCTCCCAAATCATTGTCTTCACCGAGCTACTATTTCTATTTCCTCAACCCTTTCATTTCCTCGCTCATGTGTTGATGAAATCGATCGTTACTGTTTGAAGACTTTGATTAAAGACTTTCTCAATTTCCTTAATCTTATTTCTTCAGTCATCTTGTCTTCCGCCTGCTTATCATGTTTACATGCTAACTGTGCTCTGTGTATGTTTCATTTCATCATGAAGACTATGCTACTGTTTTGTTATGCATGCACCTGAGTACTTATTCCGCTGCTTGTAGTTCATCACTTAGCAAATTCCTCGAGTTCCATTTCCTTAGTGACGAATTTGTAAAAATCACCTATTCACCCCCTCTAGTCGATATAATGCACTTTCAATACATTTAAAGATGAACTATCAAAATTAAAGTTCTTGTAATCCAAAGCAGCGGGTGCATCACTATCTAAAGTTTTGACCTCTTCAAACCCACTTTTGATATTTTTAGCATTAAGATCAGTACCCTTCGAACAATTGGGACACCTTCTAGTTAAAGTTGACATATCGCCAACCCCTTTACCATCACATTTATTATTAGTAAATAGAGATTCAATAGATCAGACACCAATGCTTTAATGTCTTCATCATTATTGCCAGTAAAACCGGATGCAAATGTGTTTTCTAAAAATTCACGTCTAGCTCTCATCCTTTCCGTCCTTTCTTTACATTGATCAATGCAGGCTCAGATGGCTTTTAAAAATTAACAGATTTCATCACTTTTAGGTGTGATTTTTTAATTTTAAGCATATTCACATCATAGACAAGTCCATCCATTTCTCTAGACATACAAACAACTTTAGTTTATTTTTCATCAATTGTGACATTGAAAACTTTTTGAGAACTAATAAATTCTTTAGTATTATTGTTCCAGAGATTAGAGGGTATATTATTATTATTATTATTATTATTATTATTATTATTATTATCATCATCATCATCATCATTATATGAATTGCCATAGGAATTACCATAGTTATTAGAGGGATTACCGAGTTATGGCCTAGGATTGTTGAAATTCCGTTTATAAGCATTATTATTGAAATTATTCCTCGAAATAAAAATTCACATCATCATTTGGATCTGGAGTACTTTTAATAGCAAGCATAGTCATAATATAATCCATTTTATTAGTCAAGGAGGGCACTTCCTCAACAAAATTAACCTTCTTACCAGTTGGAGCATGCTCAGTGTACCATTGGGAGTAGTTTGCCATCATATTATCGAGAAGCCTTGTGTCTTCTCCAAGTGTTAGACCCATGAATGTTCCACCTACAGTTGACGCTAGAAGGTTCCTTGAAACAATGTTTAGTCCCACATAATTTTTTGCACTATCATCCCTAAACTTAATCCATGCGTGGGCCAATTTTTAATCATCAGTTTCATTCCCTCCCATGCATGTGCAACATGTTCTTACTCATGTTGTTTAAAATTCATAATTTGATTTCTAGGAGATATAATCTTAGCGGGAAGAAAATATTTAGCAATAAAGGCATCTTTACACTTGTTCCATGAATCAATACCATTTCATGGTAAAGATGAAAACCATGTTTTACCTCGATATCTAAGAGAGTAAGGAAATGATTTTAGTTTCACAATATCATTATCCACATCTATCATTTTTTGCATATCACATAATTCAACAAAAGTATTAAGATGGGTTGCTTCATCTTCATTAGGATTTCCAACAAATTGTTCTTTCATAATAGGATTTAACAAAAAAACTTTTATATCATATGACTCCACACTAGTGGTAGGAGGAGCAATTGGTGCACTAATAAAACTATTACTATTGGTATTCAAGAAATCGCATGATACATCCATTTTGCATCATGTTTTTATGCACAATAATGCTTTATGGGGTAATTCTAATGCCTTTTCTGTCATAATATGCAAGGTTTACACAAAGAGGGAGAATACTGGCAACTGGAATTCTGGACCTCAAAAAGCTAAGTCAAGACACCTATTCTGCACATCTCCAAATAAGCTGAAAATTTACGGAGAATTATTTTGGAATATATAAAAAGTACTGGAGCAAATAACTACCGAAGGGGGGCCACCTGGTGACCACAAGACACCAGGGCGCGACAGGCCCCCCATGGGCGCCCTGGTGGGTTATGGCGAGCCCGGCCCACCTTCGGTGCCCATCTTCTGGTACTTAAGTTATTTTGACCTAGAAAAAATCAAGAGGGGACTTTCAGGATGAAGTGCCACCGTCTCGAGTTGGAACTTGGGAAGGAGCACTTTTGCCCTCTGGTGGAGCGATTCGGCTGGGGGAACTTCCCTCCCAGAGGGGGAAATCGAAGCCATCATCATCACCAACAACCCTGTCATCTTTAGGAGGCCAATCTCCAACAACATGTTCAACATCACCATCTGCTCTCAAACCGTAGTTCATCTCCTGTGTTCAATCTTTGTACCGGAACCTCATATTGGTACCTGTGGGTGACTAATAGTGTTGATTACATCTTGTAGCTGATTACTATATGGTTTATTTGGTGGAATATTACCTATTCAAATCCATTATGCTATTTAATACCCCTCAACCTACTTCACCTACTGAAAATATTGGTTATGAAATTCCTCCAGGTATGATAGAACAACTGCTAGCTAATCCTTATGCAGGAAACAGAACTGACCATCCTAATGCATACTTAATATATGTTGATGAAATTTGTGGATTGTTTAAGCTTGTAGGTTTCTCGGAGATGAAGCTAAGAAGAAAGTTTTCCCTTTATCTTTGAAGGTAAAAGCATTAACATGGTATAGGCTATGCGATCATATTGGATATTGGAACTGGAATCGATTGAAATTGGAATTTCATCAAAAAAAACTATCCTATGCATCTAGTTCATCGAGATCGGAATTACATATATAATTTTTGGCCTCATGAAGGAGAAAGTATTACTCTAGCTTGGGGGAGGCTTAAGTCAATGTTATATTCATGCCCCAATCATAAGCTCCCGAGAGAAATTATCATTCAGATTTTTATGCTCGGCTTTCTCGGAATGATCAATCCATGCTCGATACTTCTTGTGTTGGTTCCTTTATGAAGAAGACTATTGAATTCATGTGGAATCTTTTAGAAAGAATTGAAACTCTGAAGATTGGGAACTCGATGAAGCTAAAGAGTCAGGTATTAAGCTTGAGTTTGATTGTGTTAAATCTTTTATGAAAACCGATGCTTTTCACAAGTCTAGCACTAAATATGGACTTGACTCAGAGATAGTAGCCTCTTTCTGTGAATCATTTGCTACTCATGTTTTTCTCCCTAAGGAGAAGTGGTTTAAATATTATCCCCCTATTACAGAAGAAATTAAAGAACCGGTAATAGCGAAAGATGAAACTATCATGTGCAATGTTGATCCAGTTGTGCCTACTACTTATATTGAAAAACCACCTTTTCCTGTTAGGATGAAGGAACATGCTAAGGTTTCAGCTGTAGTTCACAAAAGTGATATTAAAGCACCAAAACACTGTGAACAAATTAAAGTAGAACCTAGTGTTGCTATGGTTAAAGATCTCGTGGACGATAATATTGATGGGCATGTTATTTACTTCATTGGTGAAGCTGCTAGAATTGCCAAATCTGATGAAAAAGATAAACATAGACCTGTAGTTGGCATGCCTATTGTCTCAGTTAAAATTGGGGATCACTGCTATCATGGCTTATGTGATTTGGGTGCTAGTGTGAGTGCTATTCCTTTAACTTATACCAACAAATTCTGAATGACATAGCACCTGTTAAAATAGAAGACATAGATGTTACTATTAAACTTGCAAACCAAGACCCCATCACACCACTTGGGATAGTTAGATATGTTGAAATCTTGTGTGGGAAAACAAAATATCCTACTGATTTTCTAGTTCTTGGTTCCCGGCAAGATGAATTTTGTCCCACTATCATTGCTAGACCTTTCTTAAACACTGCCAATGCTAAAATAGATTGCAAAAAAGAATTTGTCAGTGTTAGTTTTCGTCAAGTGTCTCATGAGTTTAATTTTTCCAAGTTTCATAGACAACCGCGAAATGAAGAATCACTTAGTAAAGATGAAATAGGTCTTGCTGCTATAGCTATGCCTCCTATTGATCCTCTAGAACAATATTTGCTAGACCATGAAAATGATCTGCACATGCATGAAATAAATGAAGTAGATGAAATATTCTTTGAACAACAATCTCTCCTTAAACACAATTTTCATATTGAAACTCTAGGAGGTCCTCCTCCACCTAAATGTGATACTATGTTTGCATTAAAACTATTGCCAGACACTTTGAAGTATGCTTATCTTGATGAGAAAAAGATTTATCTTATTATTATTAGTGCTAACCTTTCAGAACATGAAGAAGAAAGATTATTAAAATTCCAAGTAAGCACTGTGCTTCTATTGGATATACTCTTGATGATCTTAAGGGCATTAGTCCCACTCTCTGTCGGCACAAGATTAATATGGAACCTGATGCTAAACCCGTTGTTGATCACCAATGATGATTGAATCCTAATATGAAATAAGTGGTAAGAACTGAAATACTAAAACTTCTGGAAGCAGGTATAATCTATCACATAGCTAATACTAGATGGGTATGTACCGTTCATTGTGTCCCTAAGAAGGGAGGTATAACTATTGTTCCTAATGATGAAAATGAACTTATTCCACAAAGAATTGTTACTAGCTATAGAATGGTAATTGATTTTCAAAAATTAAATAAATCTACTAGAAAGGATCATTACTCTTTGACTTTTATTGATCAAATGCTACAAATAATATCTAAGCACACACACTTTTGCTTTCTTGATGGATATTATGGTTATTCTCAAATACCCGTATCACAACCTGATCAGGAGAAAACTACCTTTACTTGTCCTTTTGGAACTTATGCTTATAGACGTATGCCTTTTTGGTTTATGTAATTCACCTTCTACCTTTCAAAGATGTATGACGGCTATATTCTCTGATTTTTGTGAAAAGATTGTTGAGGTTTTCATGGATGACTTCTCCACTTATGGAACTTCCTTTGATGATTGCTTAAGCAACCTTGACCGAGTTTTGAAGAGATGTGAGCAAACTAATCTTATCTTGAATTGGAGAAGTGCCACTTTATGGTTAATGAAGGTATTATCTTGTGGCATAAAATTTCAGAATGAGGTATTAGGTGGATAAAGCTAAAGTTGATGCACTTGAGAAAACTTCCATGTCCTAAAGATATTAAAGGTATTTGTAGTTTCCTTGGTCTTGCTGGTTTTTATAGGAGGTTTATTAAAGACTTCTGTAAAATTTCTAGGCCTCTTACCAATTTATTACAGAAGGATGTTCCTTTTGTTTTTGATGATGATTGTGTAGAAGCCTTTCAAACACTTAAGAAAGCCTTGACTTCTACACCTATTGTTTAACCACCTGATTGGAACTTGCCTTTTGAAATTATGTGTGATGCTAGTGATTATGTTGTTGGTGCTGTTCTAGGGCAAAGAGTTGATAAGAAGTTAAATGTTATCCATTATGCTAGTAAAACTCTAGACAATGCTCCAAGAAATTATGCTAGTACTAAAAAGAATTTTTAGGAGTTGTGAAAAATTCAGATTCTACATTGTTGATTCCAAAGTAATTGTTCACATTGATCATGCTGCTATAAAATATCGTATGGAAAAGAAAGATGCTAAAACTAGACTCATTTGGTGGGTTCCCTTTCTACACGAATTTGATTTACATATAACTGATAGGAAAGGAGCTGGGAACCCTATAGCCGATAACTTGTCTAGGTTAGAAAATATTCTTGATGACCCGCTACCTATTGATGATAGTTTTCCTGATGAACAATTAGCTGCAATAAATGTTTCTAATAACACTCCTTGGTATGCTGACTATGGTAATTACATTGTTGCTAAATACAAACCACCTAGTTTCACATACCAACAAAAGAAAAAAAATCTTCTATGATTTAAGACATTACTTTTGGGATGATCCATATATTTATAAAGAAGGAGTAGATGGTATTATTATACGTTGTGTACCTGGGCATGATGTAACGCCCTCGATGCGGCTATATCTCCCACGTGTCGAAGCACGACTTAGAGGCATAACCGCATTGAAAGCAATGTCGCAAGTGAGGTAATCTTCACACAACCCATGTAATACATAAGGGAAAGAGATACATAGTTGGCTTACAATCGCCACTTCACACAATTACATGAATAAAGCATTACATCATCCAGATACAATCAAGGTCCGACTACGGAACCAAAATAAAAGAAGAACCCCAAATGCGACAAAGGTCCCCGATCGACCCCAACTGGGCTCCACTACTAATCAACTAGAACGAAACAACACAAAGGGCAAGATCTTCATCAAGCTCCACCTTGAGCTTGGTTGCGTCATCTGCACGGTAACATAGGCACCTACAAACTAGTTTTGGAATTATCTGTGAGCCACGGGGACTCAGCAATCTCGCACCCGCGAGATCAAGACTATTTAAGCTTATAGGAAGGATGGAGTAATGAGGTGGAGCTGCAGCAAGCGACTAGCATATATGGTGGCTACAATCGCAAAAGAGAGCGAGAAGAGAGGGCAAAGCACGGTCGATAAAAGTATGATCAAGAAGTGATCCTATAGCAACCTACGTCAAGCATAACTCCAACACCGTGTTCACTTCCCGGACTCCGCCGAGAAGAGACCATCACGGTTACACACGCGGTTGATGTATTTTAAATAAGGTCAACTTCGGGTTTTCTACAACCGGACGTTAACAAATTCCCATCTGCCCATAACCGCGGGCACGACTTTCGAAAGATAATACCCTGCAGGGGTGTCCCAACTTAGCCCATGACAAGCTCTCACGGTCAACGAAGGAATAGACCTCCACCCGAGACGTTCCGATCAGACTCGGTATCCCGGTACAACAAAACATTTCGACAGGGTCAAACTAAACCAGCAACACCGCCCGAATGTGCCGACAAATCCCGATAGGAGCTGCACATATCTCTTTCTCAGGGCACACTCAGATGAGCAATCCGTACAACTAAAACCAAACCTCGAGTTTCCCCGAGGGGGCGCTACACAGGGCTCTAGTTCGGACCAACACTTAGAGGAGCACTGGCCCGGGGGGGGGGGGTTAGAATAAAGATGACCCTTGAGTCTGCAGAACCCAAGGGAAGGTGGTAGGTTGTTAGTGCAAATGGTAAAACCAATGTTGGGCATTGCTGGAAGAGCTTTACTTAAGGCGAACTGTCAAGGGGTTCCCATTATAGCCCAACCGTGTAAGGAACGCAAAATCCGGGAACATAACACCGATATGACGGAAACTAGGGCGGCGAGAGTGGAACAAAACAGCAGGCATAAGGCCGAGCCTTCCACCCTTTACCAAGTATATAGATGCATTAATTAAGTAAGATATATTGTGATATCCCAACAAGTAAACATGTTCCAACAAGGAACAACATCTCCATGTTCCAACAAGGAACAAACTTCAATCTTCACCTGCAACTAACAACGCTATAAGAGGGGCTAAGCAAAGCGGTAACATAGCCAATCAACGGTTTGCTAGGACATGGTGGGTTAGAGGTTTGACATGGCAATTTGGGAGGCTGACAAGCAAATGGTAGGCATCGTAGCATTGGCATGGCAAAAGAGCGAGCAAACTAGCATAGCAAAGATAGTAGTGATTTCGAGCGTATGATCATCTTGCCTGAGATCCCGCAAGGAAGAAGAACGAATCCAAGAAGAAGACAAACGGTCGTAGACGAACAAATCCTCACAACTCCGGAACGAAACCGAAGCTAACGAGAGAAGCAACCCTGAAAGAAACAAACAACATAGTAAACACACAAGCATAAACAAGTCATGATGCACAAACAAGTATGATGCATGTCCGGTTTAATGAGGCATGGCATGGCAAAGTGCAACAAACAATACTACAAGTTAAATGGAGCTCAATATGCAACGAGCTGCATGTTGACGGAACACCACATCAATTATTTAGTTCTCTCTCGTTTAAGCTACCCAACAATATTAACTGTTGTTAAACATGGCAAGAGGTGAAGCATAATATAAACTATACCATCTAAAGAATTTAAATGGGACCGGATATAAAAACAACAAATCCGGTAAATCCCCATATGCATTTAGCAATTTAATGCAACAACAAGTTTAAACATTTTAAATGTTGTCATCATGATGCAGATGACATATACAAGTTTTATGCAATTTTATGAAAATGTTGACATGAGCATGTTATGAAGCATTTGTCACCGTGGCGGAAAGAAAGGGTGCCACGGCAACGATAATGAAAATGGTGCCACGGCAACGATAACGAAAATGGTGCCACGGCAACATTCTGATGATCCGATAACTCATTGAGATACCGGTGCAAAAGAGCAAGTGACGTGAGCGAGTCATGCAAGATGGTGGGGTGATCCCGACTTCCGGGTTCCCACGGGACAGTGGCACGGCAAAAGAGGGGCATCGCAAGGACGATTTGATCATGGAGCAAACGATGCATCTCATTCAACACATGCATTAAGTCACGGGCGTCGTCTCGGCGTTATACCTTTGAAGCGTGCGTTTTCGGAGCGGTTCGAGTCGTCGAGGGAAGTAGTCATTCACGGGTCGTAGTGGAGGTAGTCGTTCACGGGTCGTCGTGGGAAGTAGTCGTACATGACGTAGTGGAAGTCGTGGTACACGTTCGGAGAGGAACTTGACGCCCACGGGGTCGACGGTAGAGGTACTTGACGCATCATGTAGTCGAACTTGGCATATCCG